>NC_047134.1:7092305-7102305 GCF_009829125.3 Periophthalmus magnuspinnatus | reverse complement strand
ATTTTAAAGTTTGGGTTTATCACCTTGCAAACTAAAGTCATAGGCGTTTTCATCTTTTATTGATGCATTCGCATTTTCAGGCGCTGAAAAGCTAATTTTCACCAACTTCACAGTACTCTGATATAAGTGATCAGAACTGTGCTTTCATACATTGTGGGTGCTTCTCAAGTAAAAATGAGTAGAATCCAGCAGCAAACTCACTCATAAGTAAGTTGGTTTGTGAAGGGCACTCATATGACTTTAGGCGGAATTCAATGCAATTTCCCATAGGCACCCTGAACTTGAAAGTGAAATTGTGAAAATCCACAATACATATCAACTTAATTCTTGCTGTGCAAAGTAGGGCGTGGGGACTTGTACAACATACATTTTAAAGTTTGGGTTTATCACCTTACAAACTAAAGTTATAGGCGTTTTCATCTTTTATTGATGCATTCGCATTTTCAGGCGCTGAAAAGCTCATTTTCACCAACTTGACAGTACTCTGATATAAGTGATCAGAACTGTGCTTTCATACATTGTGGGTGCTTCTCAAGTAAAAATGAGTATAATCCAGCAGCAAACTCACTCATAAGTAAGTTGGTTTGTGAAGGGCACTCATATGACTTTAGGCGGAATTCAATGCAATTTCCCATAGGCACCCTGAACTTGAAAAGTGAAATTGTGTAAAATCCACAATACATATCAACTTAATTCTTGCTGTGCAAAGTAGGGCCTGGGGACTTGTACAACATACATTTTAAAGTTTGGGTTTATCACCTTGCAAACTAAAATTATAGGCGTTTTCATCTTTTATTGATGCATTCGCATTTTCAGGCGCTGAATAGCTCATTTTCACCAACTTCACAGTACTCTGTTATAAGTGATTAGAACTGTGCTTTCATACATTGTGGGTGCTTCTCAAGTAAAAATGAGTATAATCCAGCAGCAAACTCACTCATAAGTAAGTTGGTTTGTGAAGGGCACTCATATGACTTTAGGCGGAATTCAATGCAATTTCCCATAGGCACCCTGAACTTGAAAAGTGAAATTGTGAAAAATCCACAATACATATCAACTTAATTCTTGCTGTGCAAAGTAGGGCCTGGGGACTTGTACAACATACATTTTAAAGTTTGGGTTTATCACCTTGCAAACTAAAGTCATAGGCGTTTTCATCTTTTATTGATGCATTCGCATTTTCAGGCGCTGAAAAGCTAATTTTCACCAACTTCACAGTACTCTGATATAAGTGATCAGAACTGTGCTGTCATACATTGTGGGTGCTTCTCAAGTAAAAATGAGTAGAATCCAGCAGCAAACTCACTCATAAGTAATTTGGTTTGTGAAGGGCACTCATATGACTTTAGGCGGAATTCAATGCAATTTCCCATAGGCACCCTGAACTTGAAATGTGAAATCCACAATACATATCAACTTAATTCTTGCTGTGCAAAGTAGGGCGTGGGGACTTGTACAACATACATTTTAAAGTTTGGGTTTATCACCTTACAAACTAAAGTTATAGGCGTTTTCATCTTTTATTGATGCATTCGCATTTTCAGGCGCTGAAAAGCTCATTTTCACCAACTTGACAGTACTCTGATATAAGTGATCAGAACTGTGCTTTCATACATTGTGGGTGCTTCTCAAGTAAAAATGAGTATAATCCAGCAGCAAACTCACTCATAAGTAAGTTGGTTTGTGAAGGGCACTCATATGACTTTAGGCGGAATTCAATGCAATTTCCCATAGGCACCCTGAACTTGAAAAGTGAAATTGTGTAAAATCCACAATACATATCAAATTAATTCTTGCTATGCAAAGTAGGGCCTGGGGACTTGTACAACATACATTTTAAAGTTTGGGTTTATCACCTTGCAAAATAAAGTTATAGGCGTTTTCATCTTTTATTGATGCATTCGCATTTTCAGGTGCTGAAAAGCTCATTTTCACCAACATCACAGTACTCTGGTATAAGTGATCAGAACTGTGCTGTCATACATTGTGGGTGCTTCTCAAGTAAAAATGAGTATAATCCAGCAGCAAACTCACTCATAAGTAAGTTGGTTTGTGAAGGGCACTCATATGACTTTAGGCGGAATTCAATGCAATTTCCCATAGGCACCCTGAACTTGAAAAGTGAAATTGTGAAAAATCCACAATACATATCAACTTAATTCTTGCTGTGCAAAGTAGGGCCTGGGGACTTGTACAACATACATTTTAAAGTTTGGGTTTATCACCTTGGGGCGGGTGCGGAGAGATCCGGGCGGCAGTCGAAGGCGGGGACCTCGACGACCGGATCTCCGGACATGGAGACCAGCTCTGGGGACGTGGAACGTCACCTCGCTGGGGGGGAAGGAGCCTGAGCTTGTGCGGGAGGTTGAGCGTTACCGGCTAGATATAGTCGGCCTCACCTCCACGCACAGTTTGGGCTCTGGAACCCAACTTCTTGAGAGGGGTTGTACTCTCCATTTCTCTGGCGTTGCCCGCGGGGAGCGGCGGCGAGCTGGTGTGGGCTTGCTCATTGCCCCACAGCTCAGCCGCTGCGTGTTGGGGTTCACTCCGGTGAACGAGAGGGTCGCGTCCCTGTGCCTTCGGGTCGGGGACAGGTCTCTCACTGTTGTGTCGGCCTACGGGCCAAACAGCAGTGCAGAGTACCCGGCCTTCTTGGAGTCCCTGGGAGGGGTACTAGACAGTGCACCAACCGGGGACTCCGTTGTTCTCCTGGGGGACTTCAACGCCCATGTGGGTAACGACAGTGACACTTGGAGGGGCGTGATTGGGAGGAACGGCCTTCCCGATCTGAACCCGAGCCGTGTTTTGTTATTGGACTTCTGTGCTAGTCACAGTTTGTCCATAACAAACACCATGTTCGAGCACAAGGTGTCCATCGGTGCACGTGGCACCAGGACACTCTAGGTCGGAGGTCGATGATCGACTTTGTTGTCGTGTCATCTGACCTCCGACCGCGTGTCTTGGACACTCGGGTGAAGAGAGGGGCTGAGCTGTCAACCGATCACCACCTTGTGGTGAGTTGGATCCGCTGGCGGAGGAGGAAGCCGGACAGACCTGGTAGGCCCAAGCGCATTGTGAGGGTCTGCTGGGAACGTCTGGCGGAGCCCTCTGTCAGGGGGGTCTTCAACTCCCACCTCCGGGAGAGCTTCTCCCTGATCCCGGGGGAGGTTGGAGACATGGACTCCGAGTGGGCCATGTTCTCCACCTCTATTGTCGATGCGGTTGCTCGTAGCTGTGGTCGTAAGGTCTGTGGTGCTTGTCGCGGCGGCAATCCCCGAACCCGGTGGTGGACACCGGAAGTAAGGGATGCCGTCAAGCTGAAGAAGGAGTCCTATCGAGCCTTGTTGGCTCGTGAGACTCCTGAGGCAGCTGATGAGTACCGGCGGGCCAAGCGTGCCGCGGCTCGGGCAGTCACAGAGGCAAAAACTCGGGGTTGGGAGGAGTTCGGGGAGGCTATGGAGGAGGACTATCGGAGGGCCTCAAAGAGATTCTGGCAAACCGTCCGACGCCTCAGGAGGGGGAAGCAGTGCTTCACCAACACTGTTTACAGTGCGGGTGGAGAGCTGCTGACGTCGACTGGGGATGTTGTCGGGCGGTGGAAGGAATACTTTGAGGATCTCCTCAATCCCACTGTCACGTCTTCCGAGGAGGAAGCAGAAACTGGGGTCCCAGAGGCGGACTCGTCCATCACCCTGGCTGAAGTCACTGAGGTGGTTGGCAAGCTCCTCGGTGGTAAGGCTCCGGGGGTGGACGAGATTCGTCCTGAGTACCTCAAGTCTCTGGATGTTGCGGGGCTGTCTTGGCTGACACGTCTCTGCAACATCGCGTGGCGGTCGGGGACAGTGCCTGTGGAATGGCGGACCGGGGTGGTGGTCCCTCTGTATAAGAAGGGGGACCGGAGGGTGTGTTCCAATTACAGGGGAATCACACTCCTCAGCCTTCCCGGTAAGGTCTATTCCAGGGTACTGGAGAGGAGAATCCGACCGATAGTCGAACCTCGGATTCAGGAGGAGCAGTGTGGTTTTCGTCCTGGTCGTGGAACACTGGACCAGCTCTATACTCTCCATCGGGTCCTCGAGGGCTCATGGGAGTATGCCCAACCAGTCCACATGTGTTTTGTGGATCTGGAGAAGGCATTCGACCGTGTCCCTCGTGGTGTCCTTTGGGGGGTGCTCTGGGAGTATGGGGTCCGGGGCTCTTTGCTAAGGGCTGTCCGGTCCCTGTATGACCGGAGCAGGAGCTGTGTTCGCATTGCCGGCAGTAAGTCAGACCTGTTCCCGGTGCATGTTGGACTCCGCCAGGGCTGCCCTTTGTCACCGGTTCTGTTCATTATATTTATGGACAGAATTTCTAGGCGCAGCCAGGGGCCGGAGGGGGCCTGGTTTGGGAACCACAGGATTTCATCTCTGCTGTTTGCAGATGATGTTGTCCTGATGGCTTCTTCGAGCCAGGACCTGCAGCAGGCACTGGGGCGGTTTGCAGCCGAGTGTGAAGCGGCTGGGATGAGAATCAGCTCCTCCAAATCCGAGGCCATGGTTCTCGACCGGAAAAAGGTGGTTTGCTCTGCCCCAAGTGGAGGAGTTCAAGTATCTCGGGGTCTTGTTCACGAGTGAGGGAAGGATGGAGCGGGAGATTGACAGGCGGATCGGTGCAGCGTCTGCAGTGATGCGGTCGCTGTATCGGTCCGTTGTGGTAGAGAAGGAGCTGAGCCGGAAGGCGAAGCTCTCGATTTACCGGTCAATCTACGTTCCTACCCTCACCTATGGTCATGAGCTTTGGGTAATGACCGAAAGGCCAAGATCGCGGATACAAGCGGCTGAAATGGGCTTCCTCCGCAGAGTGGCCGGGCGCACCCTTAGGGATAGGGTGAGGAGCTCGGTCACACGGGAGGAGCTCGGAGTAGAGCCGCTGCTCCTACACGTTGAGAGGAACCAGCTGAGGTGGCTCGGGCATCTGCTTAGGATGCCTCCTGGACGCCTCCCTAGGGAGGTGTTCTGGGCATGTCCCACCGGGAGGAGGCCCCGGGGAAGACCCCTGACACGCTGGAGGGACTACGTCTCTCGGCTGGCCTGGGAACGCCTTGGGGTCCCACCGGAGGAGCTGGAGGACGTGTCCGGGGTGAGGGAAGTCTGGGAGTTCCTGCTTAGACTGCTGCCCCCGCGACCCGGCCCCGGATAAAGCGGAAGAAGATGGATGGATGGATGGATGGATGGGTTTATCACCTTGCAAACTAAAGTTATAGGCGTTTTCATCTTTTATTGACGCATTCACATTTTCAGGCGCTGAAAAGCTCATTTTCACCAACTTCACAGTACTCTGATATAAGTGATCAGAACTGTGCTTTCATACATTGTGGGTGCTTCTCAAGTAAAAATGAGTAGACTCCAGCAGCAAACTCACTCATAAGTAAGTTGGTTTGTGAAGGGCACTCATATGACTTTAGGCGGAATTCAATGCAATTTCCCATAGGCACCCTGAACTTGAAAAGTGAAATTGTGAAAAATCCACAATACATATCAACTTAATTCTTGCTGTGCAAAGTAGGGCCTGGGGACTTGTAGAACATACATTTTAAAGTTTGGGTTTATCACCTTGCAAACTAAAGTTATAGGCGTTTTCATCTTTTATTGATGCATTCGCATTTTCAGGCGCTGAAAAGCTCATTTTCACCAACTTGACAGTACTCTGACATAAATGATCAGAACTGCGCTGTCATACATTGTGGGTGCTTCTCAAGTAAAAATGAGTATAAACCAGCAGCAAACTCATTCATAACTAAGTTGGTTTGTGCAGGGCACTCATATGACTTTAGGCGGAATTCAATGCAATTTCCCATAGGCACCCTGAACTTGAAAAGTGAAATTGTGAAAAATCCACAATACATATCAACTTAATTCTTGCTGTGCAAAGTAGGGCCTGGGGACTTGTACAACATACATTTTAAAGTTTGGGTTTATCACCTTACAAACTAAAGTTATAGGCGTTTTCATCTTTTATTGATGCATTCGCATTTTCAGGCGCTGAAAAGCTCATTTTCACCAACTTGACAGTACTCTGATATAAGTGATCAGAACTGTGCTTTCATACATTGTGGGTGCTTCTCAAGTAAAAATGAGTATAATCCAGCAGCAAACTCACTCATAAGTAAGTTGGTTTGTGAAGGGCACTCATATGACTTTAGGCGGAATTCAATGCAATTTCCCATAGGCACCCTGAACTTGAAAAGTGAAATTGTGTAAAATCCACAATACATATCAAATTAATTCTTGCTGTGCAAAGTAGGGCCTGGGGACTTGTACAACATACATTTTAAAGTTTGGGTTTATCACCTTGCAAAATAAAGTTATAGGCGTTTTCATCTTTTATTGATGCATTCGCATTTTCAGGTGTTGAAAAGCTCATTTTCACCAACATCACAGTACTCTGGTATAAGTGATCAGAACTGTGCTGTCATACATTGTGGGTGCTTCTCAAGTAAAAATGAGTATAATCCAGCAGCAAACTCACTCATAAGTAAGTTGGTTTGTGAAGGGCACTCATATGACTTTAGGCGGAATTCAATGCAATTTCCCATAGGCACCCTGAACTTGAAAAGTGAAATTGTGAAAAATCCACAATACATATCAACTTAATTCTTGCTGTGCAACGTAGGGCCTGGGGACTTGTACAACATACATTTTAAAGTTTGGGTTTATCACCTTGCAAACTAAAATTATAGGCGTTTTCATCTTTTATTGATGCATTCGCATTTTCAGGCGCTGAATAGCTCATTTTCACCAACTTCACAGTACTCTGTTATAAGTGATTAGAACTGTGCTTTCATACATTGTGGGTGCTTCTCAAGTAAAAATGAGTATAATCCAGCAGCAAACTCACTCATAAGTAAGTTGGTTTGTGAAGGGCACTCATATGACTTTAGGCGGAATTCAATGCAATTTCCCATAGGCACCCTGAACTTGAAAAGTGAAATTGTGAAAAATCCACAATACATATCAACTTAATTCTTGCTGTGCAAAGTAGGGCCTGGGGACTTGTACAACATACATTTTAAAGTTTGGGTTTATCACCTTGCAATCTAAAGTTATAGGCGTTTTCATCTTTTATTGATGCATTCGCATTTTCAGGCGCTGAAAAGCTAATTTTCACCAACTTCACAGTACTCTGATATAAGTGATCAGAACTGTGCTGTCATACATTGTGGGTGCTTCTCAAGTAAAAATGAGTAGAATCCAGCAGCAAACTCACTCATAAGTAAGTTGGTTTGTGAAGGGCACTCATATGACTTTAGGCGGAATTCAATGCAATTTCCCATAGGCACACTGAACTTGAAAAGTGAAATTGTGAAAATCCACAATACATATCAACTTAGTTCTTGCTGTGCAAAGTAGGGGCCTGGGGACTTGTACAACATACATTTTAAAGTTTGGGTTTATCACCTTACAAACTAAAGTTATAGGCGTTTTCATCTTTTATTGATGCATTCGCATTTTCAGGCGCTGAAAAGCTCATTTTCACCAACTTGACAGTACTCTGACATAAATGATCAGAACTGCGCTGTCATACATTGTGGGTGCTTCTCAAGTAAAAATGAGTATAAACCAGCAGCAAACTCATTCATAACTAAGTTGGTTTGTGCAGGGCACTCATATGACTTTAGGCGGAATTCAATGCAATTTCCCATAGGCACCCTGAACTTGAAAAGTGAAATTGTGAAAAATCCACAATACATATCAACTTAATTCTTGCTGTGCAAAGTAGGGCCTGGGGACTTGTACAACATACATTTTAAAGTTTGGGTTTATCACCTTACAAACTAAAGTTATAGGCGTTTTCATCTTTTATTGATGCATTCGCATTTTCAGGCGCTGAAAAGCTCATTTTCACCAACTTCACAGTACTCTGATATAAGTGATCAGAACTGTGCTTTCATACATTGTGGGTGCTTCTCAAGTAAAAATGAGTATAATCCAGCAGCAAACTCACTCATAAGTAAGTTGGTTTGTGAAGGGCACTCATATGACTTTAGGCGGAATTCAATGCAATTTCCCATAGGCACCCTGAACTTGAAAAGTGAAATTGTGAAAAATCCACAATACATATCAAATTAATTCTTGCTGTGCAAAGTAGGGCCTGGGGACTTGTACAACATACATTTTAAAGTTTGGGTTTATCACCTTGCAAAATAAAGTTATAGGCGTTTTCATCTTTTATTGATGCATTCGCATTTTCAGGTGTTGAAAAGCTCATTTTCACCAACATCACAGTACTCTGGTATAAGTGATCAGAACTGTGCTGTCATACATTGTGGGTGCTTCTCAAGTAAAAATGAGTATAATCCAGCAGCAAACTCACTCATAAGTAAGTTGGTTTGTGAAGGGCACTCATATGACTTTAGGCGGAATTCAATGCAATTTCCCATAGGCACCCTGAACTTGAAAAGTGAAATTGTGAAAAATCCACAATACATATCAACTTAATTCTTGCTGTGCAACGTAGGGCCTGGGGACTTGTACAACATACATTTTAAAGTTTGGGTTTATCACCTTGCAAACTAAAATTATAGGCGTTTTCATCTTTTATTGATGCATTCGCATTTTCAGGCGCTGAATAGCTCATTTTCACCAACTTCACAGTACTCTGTTATAAGTGATTAGAACTGTGCTTTCATACATTGTGGGTGCTTCTCAAGTAAAAATGAGTATAATCCAGCAGCAAACTCACTCATAAGTAAGTTGGTTTGTGAAGGGCACTCATATGACTTTAGGCGGAATTCAATGCAATTTCCCATAGGCACCCTGAACTTGAAAAGTGAAATTGTGAAAAATCCACAATACATATCAACTTAATTCTTGCTGTGCAAAGTAGGGCCTGGGGACTTGTACAACATACATTTTAAAGTTTGGGTTTATCACCTTGCAATCTAAAGTCATAGGCGTTTTCATCTTTTATTGATGCATTCGCATTTTCAGGCGCTGAAAAGCTAATTTTCACCAACTTCACAGTACTCTGATATAAGTGATCAGAACTGTGCTGTCATACATTGTGGGTGCTTCTCAAGTAAAAATGAGTAGAATCCAGCAGCAAACTCACTCATAAGTAATTTGGTTTGTGAAGGGCACTCATATGACTTTAGGCGGAATTCAATGCAACTTCCCATAGGCACACTGAACTTGAAATGTGAAATCCACAATACATATCAACTTAGTTCTTGCTGTGCAAAGTAGGGCGTGGGGACTTGTACAACATACATTTTAAAGTTTGGGTTTATCACCTTACAAACTAAAGTTATAGGCGTTTTCATCTTTTATTGATGCATTCGCATTTTCAGGCGCTGAAAAGCTCATTTTCACCAACTTGACAGTACTCTGATATAAGTGATCAGAACTGTGCTTTCATACATTGTGGGTGCTTCTCAAGTAAAAATGAGTATAATCCAGCAGCAAACTCACTCATAAGTAAGTTGGTTTGTGAAGGGCACTCATATGACTTTAGGCGGAATTCAATGCAATTTCCCATAGGCACCCTGAACTTGAAAAGTGAAATTGTGAAAAATCCACAATACATATCAACTTAATTCTTGCTGTGCAAAGTAGGGCCTGGGGACTTGTACAACATACATTTTAAAGTTTGGGTTTATCACCTTGCAAACTAAAGTTATAGGCGTTTTCATCTTTTATTGATGCATTCGCATTTTCAGGCGCTGAAAAGCTCATTTTCACCAACTTCACAGTACTCTGATATAAGTGATCAGAACTGTGCTTTCATACATTGTGGGTGCTTCTCAAGTAAAAATGAGTATAATCCAGCAGCAAACTCACTCATAAGTAAGTTGGTTTGTGAAGGGCACTCATATGACTTTAGGCGGAATTCAATGCAATTTCCCATAGGCACCCTGAACTTGAAAAGTGAAATTGTGAAAAATCCACAATACATATCAACTTAATTCTTGCTGTGCAAAGTAGGGCCTGGGGACTTGTACAACATACATTTTAAAGTTTGG
>NC_047134.1:7046369-7092105 GCF_009829125.3 Periophthalmus magnuspinnatus | reverse complement strand
CTGATATAAGTCATCAGAACTGTGCTTTCATACATTGTAGGTTCTTCTCAAGTAAAAATGAGTATAATCCAACAGCAAACTCACTCATAACTAAGTTGGTTTGTACAGGGCACTCA
This sequence comes from Periophthalmus magnuspinnatus, assembly GCF_009829125.3. NCBI lineage: Eukaryota > Metazoa > Chordata > Actinopteri > Gobiiformes > Gobiidae > Periophthalmus > Periophthalmus magnuspinnatus. Next base: position 7,091,989 of record NC_047134.1, on the reverse strand, counting down.
TATGACTTTAGGCGGAATTCAATACAATTTCCCATAGGCACCCTGAACTTGAAAAGTGAAATTGTGAAAAATCCACAATACATATCAACTTAATTCTTGCTGTGCAAAGTAGGGCGTGGGGACTTGTACAACATACATTTTAAAGTTTGGGTTATCACCTTGCAAACTAAAGTTATAGACGTTTTCATTTTTTATTGATGCATTCCCATTTTCAGGCGCTGAAAAGCTCATTTTCACCAACTTCACAGTACTCTGATATAAGTGATCAGAACTGTGCTTTCATACATTGTGGGTGCTTCTCAAGTTAAAATGAGTATAATCCAGCAGCAAACTCAATCATAATTAAGTTGGTTTGTGCAGGGCACTCATATGACTTTAGGCGGAATTCAATGCAATTTCCCATAGGCACCCTGAACTTGAAAAGTGAAATTGTGAAAAATCCACAATACATATCAACTTAATTCTTGCTGTGCAAAGTAGGGCGTGGGGACTTGTACAGCATACATTTTAAAGTTTGGGTTTATCACCTTGCAAACTAAAGTTATAGGCGTTTTCATTTTTTTATTGATGCAATCGCATTTTCAGGGGCTGGACAGCTCATTTTTACCAACTTCACAGTACTCTGATATAAGTGATCAGAACTGTGCTTTCATACATTGTGGGTGCTTCTCAAGATAAAATGAGTATAATCCAGCAGCAAACTCACTCATAAGTAAGTTGGTTTGTGAAGGGCACTCATATGACTTTAGGCGGAATTCAATGCAATTTCCATAGGCACCCTGAACTTGAAAAGTGAAATTGTGAAAAATCCACAATACATATAAACTTAATTCTTGCTGTGCAAAGTAGGGCGTGGGGACTTGTACAACATACATTTTAAAGTTTGGGTTTATCACCTTGCAAACTAAAGTTATAGGCGTTTTCATCTTTTATTGATGCATTCGCATTTTCAGGCGCTGAAAAGCTCATTTCACCAACTTCACAGTACTCTGATATAAGTGATCAGAACTGTGCTTTCATACATTGTGGGTGCTTCTCAAGTAAAAATGAGTAGAATCCAGCAGCAAACTCACTCATAAGTAATTTGGTTTTTGCAGGGCACTCATATGACTTTAGGCAGAAATCAATGCAATTTCCCATAGGCACCCTGAACTTGAAAAGTGAAATTGTGAAAAATCCACAATACATATCAACTTAATTCTTGCTGTGCAAAGAAGGGCGTGGGGACTTGTACAGCATACATTTTAAAGTTTGGGTTTATCACCTTGCAAACTAAAGTTATAGGCGTTTTCATTTTTTATTGATGCAATCGCATTTTCAGGGGCTGGACAGCTCCTTTTTACCAACTTCACAGTACTCTGATATAAGTGATCAGAACTGTGCTTTCATACCTTGTGGGTGCTTCTCAAGTAAAAATGAGTATAATCCAACAGCAAACTCACTCATAACTAAGTTGGTTTGTACAGGGCACTCATATGACTTTAGGCGGAATCCAATACAATTTCCCATAGGCACCCTGAACTTGAAAAGTGAAATTGTGAAAAATCCACAATACATATCAACTTAATTCTTGCTGTGCAAAGTAGGGCGTGGGGACTTGTACAGCATACATTTTAAAGTTTGGGTTTATCACCTTGCAAACTAAAGTTATAGGCGTTTTCATCTTTTATTGATGCATTCGCATTTTCAGGCGCTGAAAAGCTCATTTTTACCAACATCACTGTACTCTGATATAAGTGATCAGAACTGTGCTTTCATACATTGTGGGTGCTTCTCAAGTAAAAATGAGTAGAATCCAGCAGCAAACTCACTCATAACTAAGTTGGTTTGTGCAGGGCACTCATATGACTTTAGGCGGAATTCAATGCAATTTCCCATAGGCACCCTGAACTTGAAAAGTGAAATTGTGAAAAATCCACAATACATATCAACTTAATTCTTGCTGTTCAAAGTAGGGCCTGGGGACTTGTACAACATACAGTTTAAAGTTTGGGTTTATCACCTTGCAAACTAAAGTTATAGGCGTTTTCATCTTTATTGATGCATTCGCATTTTCAGGCGCTGAAAAGCTCATTTTCACCAACTTCACAGTACTCTGATATAAGTGATCAGAACTGTGCTTTCATACATTGTGGGTGCTTCTCAAGTAAAAAATGAGTATAGAATCCAGCAGCTAAACTTCACTCATAAAGTAAGTTGTTTGTGCAAGGGCACTCAATGACTTTAGGCGGAATTCAATGCAATTTCCCATATGCACCCTGAACTTGAAAAGTGAAATTGTGAAAAATCCACAATACATATCAACTTAATTCTTGCTGTGCAAGTAGGGCGTGGGGACTTGTACAACATACAATTTTAAAGTTGGGTTTATCACCTTGCAAACTAAAGTTATAGGCGTTTTCATCTTTTATTGATGCATTCGCATTTTCAGGCGCTGGAAAGCTTCCTTTTCACCACACTTCACAGTACTCTGATATAAGTGATCAGAACTGTGCTTTCATACATTGTGGGTGCTTCTCAAGTAAAAATGAGTATAATCCAGCAGCAAACTCACTCATAAGTAAGTTGGTTTGTGCAGGGCACTCATATGACTTTAGGCGGAATTCAATGCAATTTCCCATAGGCACCCTGAACTTGAAAAGTGAAATTGTGAAAAATCCACAATACGTATCAACTTAATTCTTGCTGTGCAAAGTAGGTTGTGGGGACTTGTACAACATACATTTTATGTTTGGGTTTATCACCTTGCAAACTAAAGTTATAGGCGTTTTCATCTTTTATTGATGCATTCGCATTTTCAGGCGCTGAAAAGCTCATTTTCACCAACTTCACAGTACTCTGATATAAGTGATCAGAACTGTGCTTTCATACATTGTGGGTGCTTCTCAAGTTAAAATGAGTATAATCCAGCAGCAAACTCAATCATAAGTAAGTTGGTTTGTGCAGGGCACTCATATGACTTTAGGCGGAATTCAATGCAATTTCCCATAGGCACCCTGAACTTGAAAAGTGAAATTGTGAAAAATCCACAATACATATCAACTTAATTCTTGCTGTGCAAAGGAGGGCCTGGGGACTTGTACAACATACATTTTAAAGTTTGGGTTTATCACCTTGCAAACTAAAGTTATAGGCGTTTTCATCTTTTATTGATGCATTCGCATTTTCAGGCGCTGAAAAGCTCATTTTCACCAACTTCACAGTACTCTGATATAAGTGATCAGAACTGTGCTTTCATACATTGTGGGTGCTTCTCAAGTAAAAATGAGTAGAATCCAGCAGCAAACTCACTCATAAGAAATTTGGTTTTTGCAGGGCACTCATATGACTTTAGGCAGAAATCAATGCAATTTCCCATAGGCACCCTGAACTTGAAAAGTGAAATTGTGAAAAATCCACAATACATATTGTTGAAGGATCCCAGCAGGGGTCGCCAGAGGGTGCGTGAACGTGACGTCACACTGCTTTAATAATGCTTAAGGTAGTTAAAATGTTATGCTGAAGTTATGAAGTAAATATGATTGATTTACTGATTTACCGACTTATCTATATCAACTTGCTAAATTTAGACTCATCTATTAAATGGGTATTTGATTAGCTTTATTCTTTTATTTGATACGCTTATGATATTATGATTATTAAAGGTGCCTAAGTTGCTCAATTGGTTAAAAGAATGTTTTAACTAAAAGGACCTTATGGATGTGCTTATGTTGCTAGTTTATGCTAGTTGCTTGTTATATTTTAGGACTGCATTTATAGCTTGTTTTGATTTTATGATGCATTTAAGTAACAATCTGATGCTAAATGATTGAATGGTACATTATAATATAACCAAAGTGCCTTTTGTTTTATTTTTACTTTTATACTTTTATACTTTTTATACTTTTATACTTATTAAAATGTTTTCTTATGCTTGTAATAACAAGGTAATAATTGTAAGATCAATGTTTGACAGTATGAACTGGGCTGGCTATAACTGACATTGAATTAAAAGCTTAAATTTGCTCTAAATTGAAGTTAAGACAAAGTTCAAAAGTTCAGTGAGTTTGAGATAAGTTCAAGACACAGCTGCGCAGGTGCAACTCTACAGTTCGCTGGGTGCACAGGAAGTGACCATATTTGGAAACTTTCCAGTTCACTGAGTGCACAGGAAGTGACCATATTTGGAAACTTTCCGGTTCACTGAGTGCACAGGAACAGACCATATCTGTAATAGAGGGGAAGTACCTAGTGGGCAGGCCACACTTGCTGTCAAACACTGATTGGTTCTTGAGATTTGGAAAGCCCCTTGTAAACTGTATATAAGCTGTACTCATTCTGCAAGCAAACGGAGATCTCTTTGACGTGGAGACTTTGTGTTTCACACTCATTGACGCATTTCCCCGAGGTCTTTTTGACGTGGAGACTGGGCAGTCTCGCACCCAATTAGTCACCTCAAGTGCTTGCCACCGATTTGGGTGAGAGCCTTTCGATTCTTGGAAGCCTAGGAGTTTAGGTGGGACCCGCCTGTCTACCATTGAGACAGTTGCCAGAGTCTCTCACCAGATCCAGGACCATATCGAATCGTGCCTCATTTGTACCCACCGGCTGAATGGGTGTAGGTAGTTCGATACCTGACAAGTCTGGATTAGATGTGGGACCCGCCTGTCTACCATTGAGACAGTAGCCAAAATCTCTCACTGTTCCAGGTCACATTGAACATACCTGACTTAGAACCCTCAGTTGAAGTTCGCTTGGCAATAAACACACAAAAAAGACATTTACTGACTACACCTCATTTTTGTCTCCACACTTGATCTCCTCTTCTTTTAGCTAGACTAAAAGTTTAGTAGTTTATAAATCTACACGCAGGAGACCAGATCTTCGTAAGGTAGGTTTTTTCACACTTTCTTACACTTTTCTGGGCTGGTCCTGGTCCAACCTTGGGAGGTAAAAGGGTTTTAAAGGGGGTTATCAATATGGGTCATGGGGTGTCTCTCCCTCAGGTAAAAGTTGTTAAAGTTGCTCTAACACTGCGGTGATTCGACACATATCAACTTAATTCTTGCTGTGCAAAGTAGGGCGTGGGGACTTGTACAGCATACATTTCAAAGTTTGGGTTTATCACCTTGCAAACTAAAGTTATAGGCGTTTTCATTTTTTATTGATGCAATCGCATTTTCAGGGGCTGGACAGCTCCTTTTTACCAACTTCAGAGTACTCTGATATAAGTGATCAGAACTGTGCTTTCATACATTGTGGGTGCTTCTCAAGTAAAAATGAGTATATTCCAACAGCAAACTCACTCATAACTAAGTGGTTTGTGCAGGGCACTCATATGACTTTAGGCGGAATTCAATGCAATTTCCCATAGGCACCCTGAACTTGAAAAGTGAAATTGTGAAAAATCCACAATACATATCAACTTAATTCTTGCTGTGCAAAGTAGGGCGTGGGGACTTGTACAACATACATTTTAAAGTTTGGGTTTATCACCTTGCAAACTAAAGTTATAGGCCGTTTCATCTTTTATTGATGCATTCGCATTTTCAGGCGCTGAAAAGCTCATTTTCACCAACTTCACAAGTACTCTGATACTAAGTGATCAGAACTGTGCTTTCATACATTGTGGGTGCTTCTCAAGTAAAAATGAGTATAATCCAGCAGCAAACTCACTCATAAGTAAGTTGGTTTTTGCAGGGCACTCATATGACTTTAGGCGGAATTCAATGCAATTTCCCATAGGCACCCTGAACTTGAAAAGTGAAATTGTGAAAAATCCACAATACATATCAACTTAATTCTTGCTGTGCAAAGTAGGGCGTGGGGACTTGTACAACATACATTTTAAAGTTTGGGTTTATCACCTTGCAAACTAAAGTTATAGGCGTTTTCATCTTTTATTGATGCATTCGCATTTTCAGGCGCTGAAAAGCTCATTTTCACCAACTTCACAGTACTCTGATATAAGTGATCAGAACTGTGCTTTCATACATTGTGGGTGCTTCTCAAGTAAAAATGAGTATAATCCAGCAGCAAACTCACTCATAAGTAAGTTGGTTTGTGCAGGGCACTCATATGACTTTAGGCGGAATTCAATGCAATTTCCCATAGGCACCCTGAACTTGAAAAGTGAAATTGTGAAAAATCCACAATACATATCAACTTAATTCTTGCTGTGCAAAGTAGGGCGTGGGGACTTGTACAACATACATTTTAAAGTTTGGGTTTATCACCTTGCAAACTAAAGTTATAGGCGTTTTCATCTTTTATTGATGCATTCGCATTTTCAGGCGCTGAAAAGCTCATTTTCACCAACTTCACAGTACTCTGATATAAGTGATCAGAACTGTGCTTTTTATACATTGTGGGTGCTTCTCAAGTAAAAATGAGTATAATCCAGCAGCAAACTCACTCATAAGTAAGTTGGTTTGTGCAGGGCACTCATATGACTTTAGGCGGAATTCAATGCAATTTCCCATAGGCACCCTGAACTTGAAAAGTGAAATTGTGAAAAATCCACAATACATATCAACTTAATTCTTGCTGTGCAAAGTAGGGCCTGGGGACTTGTACAACATACATTTTAAAGTTTGGGTTTATCACCTTGCAAACTAAAGTTATAGGCGTTTTCATCTTTTATTGATGCATTCGCATTTTCAGGCGCTGAAAGCTCATTTTCACCAACTTCACAGTACTCTGATATAAGTGATCAGAACTGTGCTTTCATACATTGTGGGTGCTTCTCAAGTAAAAATGAGTATAATCCAGCAGCAAACTCACTCATAACTAAGTTGGTTTGTGCAGGGCACTCATATGACTTTAGGCGGAATTCAATGCAATTTCCCATAGGCACCCTGAACTTGAAAAGTGAAATTGTGAAAAATCCACAATACATATCAACTTAATTCTTGCTGTGCAAAGTAGGGCGTGGGGACTTGTACAACATACATTTTAAAGTTTGGGTTTATCACCTTGCAAACTAAAGTTATAGGCGTTTTCATCTTTTATTGATGCATTCGCATTTTCAGGCGCTGAAAAGCTCATTTTCACCAACTTCACAGTACTCTGATATAAGTGATCAGAACTGTGCTTTCATACATTGTGGGTGCTTCTCAAGTAAAAATGAGTAGAATCCAGCAGCAAACTCACTCATAAGTAAGTTGGTTTGTGCAGGGCACTCATATGACTTTAGGCGGAATTCAATGCAATTTCCCATAGGCACCCTGAACTTGAAAAGTGAAATTGTGAAAAATCCACAATACATATCAACTTAATTCTTGCTGTGCAAAGTAGGGCCTGGGGACTTGTACAACATACATTTTAAAGTTTGGGTTTATCACCTTGCAAACTAAAGTTATAGGCGTTTTCATCTTTTATTGATGCATTCGCATTTTCAGGCGCTGAAAAGCTCATTTTCACCAACTTCACAGTACTCTGATATAAGTGATCAGAACTGTGCTTTCATACATTGTGGGTGCTTCTCAAGTAAAAATGAGTATAATCCAGCAGCAAACTCACTCATAAGTAAGTTGGTTTGTGCAGGGCACTCATATGACTTTAGGCGGAATTCAATGCAATTTCCCATAGGCACCCTGAACTTGAAAAGTGAAATTGTGAAAAATCCACAATACATATCAACTTAATTCTTGCTGTGCAAAGTAGGGCGTGGGGACTTGTACAACATACATTTTAAAGTTTGGGTTTATCACCTTGCAAACTAAAGTTATAGGCGTTTTCATCTTTTATTGATGCATTCGCATTTTCAGGCGCTGAAAAGCTCATTTTCACCAACTTCACAGTACTCTGATATAAGTGATCAGAACTGTGCTTTCATACATTGTGGGTGCTTCTCAAGTAAAAATGAGTATAATCCAGCAGCAAACTCACTCATAAGTAAGTTGGTTTGTGCAGGGCACTCATATGACTTTAGGCGGAATTCAATGCAATTTCCCATAGGCACCCTGAACTTGAAAAGTGAAATTGTGAAAAATCCACAATACATATCAACTTAATTCTTGCTGTGCAAAGTGGGGGCGGGGGGACTTGTACAACATACATTTTAAAGTTTGGGTTTATCACCTTGCAAACTAAAGTTATAGGCGTTTTCATCTTTTATTGATGCATTCGCATTTTCAGGCGCTGAAAAGCTCATTTTCACCAACTTCACAGTACTCTGATATAAGTGATCAGAACTGTGCTTTCATACATTGTGGGTGCTTCTCAAGTAAAAATGAGTATAATCCAGCAGCAAACTCACTCATAAGCTAAGTTGGTTTGTGCAGGGCACTCATATGACTTTAGGCGGAATTCAATGCAATTTCCCATAGGCACCCTGAACTTGAAAAGTGAAATTGTGAAAAATCCACAATACATATCAACTTAATTCTTGCTGTGCAAAGTAGGGCGTGGGGACTTGTACAACATACATTTTAAAGTTTGGGTTTATCACCTTGCAAACTAAAGTTATAGGCGTTTTCATCTTTTATTGATGCATTCGCATTTTCAGGCGCTGAAAAGCTCATTTTCACCAACTTCACAGTACTCTGATATAAGTGATCAGAACTGTGCTTTCATACATTGTGGGTGCTTCTCAAGTAAAAATGAGTATAATCCAGCAGCAAACTCACTCATAAGTAAGTTGGTTTGTGCAGGGCACTCATATGACTTTAGGCGGAATTCAATGCAATTTCCCATAGGCACCCTGAACTTGAAAAGTGAAATTGTGAAAAATCCACAATACATATCAACTTAATTCTTGCTGTGCAAAGTAGGGCGTGGGGACTTGTACAACATACATTTTAAAGTTTGGGTTTATCACCTTGCAAACTAAAGTTATAGGCGTTTTCATCTTTTATTGATGCATTCGCATTTTCAGGCGCTGAAAAGCTCATTTTCACCAACTTCACAGTACTCTGATATAAGTGATCAGAACTGTGCTTTCATACATTGTGGGTGCTTCTCAAGTAAAAATGAGTATAATCCAGCAGCAAACTCACTCATAAGTAAGTTGGTTTGTGCAGGGCACTCATATGACTTTAGGCGGAATTCAATGCAATTTCCCATAGGCACCCTGAACTTGAAAAGTGAAATTGTGAAAAATCCACAATACATATCAACTTAATTCTTGCTGTGCAAAGTAGGGCGTGGGGACTTGTACAACATACATTTTAAAGTTTGGGTTTATCACCTTGCAAACTAAAGTTATAGGCGTTTTCATCTTTTATTGATGCATTCGCATTTTCAGGCGCTGAAAAGCTCATTTTCACCAACTTCACAGTACTCTGATATAAGTGATCAGAACTGTGCTTTCATACATTGTGGGTGCTTCTCAAGTAAAAATGAGTATAATCCAGCAGCAAACTCACTCATAAGTAAGTTGGTTTGTGCAGGGCACTCATATGACTTTAGGCGGAATTCAATGCAATTTCCCATAGGCACCCTGAACTTGAAAAGTGAAATTGTGAAAAATCCACAATACATATCAACTTAATTCTTGCTGTGCAAAGTAGGGCGTGGGGACTTGTACAACATACATTTTAAAGTTTGGGTTTATCACCTTGCAAACTAAAGTTATAGGCGTTTTCATCTTTTATTGATGCATTCGCATTTTCAGGCGCTGAAAGCTCATTTTCACCAACTTCACAGTACTCTGATATAAGTGATCAGAACTGTGCTTTCATACATTGTGGGTGCTTCTCAAGTAAAAATGAGTATAATCCAGCAGCAAACTCACTCATAAGTAAGTTGGTTTGTGCAGGGCACTCATATGACTTTAGGCGGAATTCAATGCAATTTCCCATAGGCACCCTGAACTTGAAAAGTGAAATTGTGAAAAATCCACAATACATATCAACTTAATTCTTGCTGTGCAAAGTAGGGCGTGGGGACTTGTACAACATACATTTTAAAGTTTGGGTTTATCACCTTGCAAACTAAAGTTATAGGCGTTTTCATCTTTTATTGATGCATTCGCATTTTCAGGCGCTGAAAAGCTCATTTTCACCAACTTCACAGTACTCTGATATAAGTGATCAGAACTGTGCTTTCATACATTGTGGGTGCTTCTCAAGTAAAAATGAGTATAATCCAGCAGCAAACTCACTCATAACTAAGTTGGTTTGTGCAGGGCACTCATATGACTTTAGGCGGAATTCAATGCAATTTCCCATAGGCACCCTGAACTTGAAAAGTGAAATTGTGAAAAATCCACAATACATATCAACTTAATTCTTGCTGTGCAAAGTAGGGCGTGGGGACTTGTACAACATACATTTTAAAGTTTGGGTTTATCACCTTGCAAACTAAAGTTATAGGCGTTTTCATCTTTTATTGATGCATTCGCATTTTCAGGCGCTGAAAAGCTCATTTTCACCAACTTCACAGTACTCTGATATAAGTGATCAGAACTGTGCTTTCATACATTGTGGGTGCTTCTCAAGTAAAAATGAGTATAATCCAGCAGCAAACTCACTCATAACTAAGTTGGTTTGTGCAGGGCACTCATATGACTTTAGGCGGAATTCAATGCAATTTCCCATAGGCACCCTGAACTTGAAAAGTGAAATTGTGAAAAATCCACAATACATATCAACTTAATTCTTGCTGTGCAAAGTAGGGCGTGGGGACTTGTACAACATACATTTTAAAGTTTGGGTTTATCACCTTGCAAACTAAAGTTATAGGCGTTTTCATCTTTTATTGATGCATTCGCATTTTCAGGCGCTGAAAAAGCTCATTTTCACCAACTTCACAGTACTCTGATATAAGTGATCAGAACTGTGCTTTCATACATTGTGGGTGCTTCTCAAGTAAAAATGAGTATAATCCAGCAGCAAACTCACTCATAACTAAGTTGGTTTGTGCAGGGCACTCATATGACTTTAGGCGGAATTCAATGCAATTTCCCATAGGCACCCTGAACTTGAAAAGTGAAATTGTGAAAAATCCACAATACATATCAACTTAATTCTTGCTGTGCAAAGTAGGGCGTGGGGACTTGTACAACATACATTTTAAAGTTTGGGTTTATCACCTTGCAAACTAAAGTTATAGGCGTTTTCATCTTTTATTGATGCATTCGCATTTTCAGGCGCTGAAAAGCTCATTTTCACCAACTTCACAGTACTCTGATATAAGTGATCAGAACTGTGCTTTCATACATTGTGGGTGCTTCTCAAGTAAAAATGAGTATAATCCAGCAGCAAACTCACTCATAAGTAAGTTGGTTTGTGCAGGGCACTCATATGACTTTAGGCGGAATTCAATGCAATTTCCCATAGGCACCCTGAACTTGAAAAGTGAAATTGTGAAAAATCCACAATACATATCAACTTAATTCTTGCTGTGCAAAGTAGGGCGTGGGGACTTGTACAACATACATTTTAAAGTTTGGGTTTATCACCTTGCAAACTAAAGTTATAGGCGTTTTCATCTTTTATTGATGCATTCGCATTTTCAGGCGCTGAAAAGCTCATTTTCACCAACTTCACAGTACTCTGATATAAGTGATCAGAACTGTGCTTTCATACATTGTGGGTGCTTCTCAAGTAAAAATGAGTATAATCCAGCAGCAAACTCACTCATAAGTAAGTTGGTTTGTGCAGGGCACTCATATGACTTTAGGCGGAATTCAATGCAATTTCCCATAGGCACCCTGAACTTGAAAAGTGAAATTGTGAAAAATCCACAATACATATCAACTTAATTCTTGCTGTGCAAAGTAGGGCGTGGGGACTTGTACAACATACATTTTAAAGTTTGGGTTTATCACCTTGCAAACTAAAGTTATAGGCGTTTTCATCTTTTATTGATGCATTCGCATTTTCAGGCGCTGAAAGCTCATTTTCACCAACTTCACAGTACTCTGATATAAGTGATCAGAACTGTGCTTTCATACATTGTGGGTGCTTCTCAAGTAAAAATGAGTATAATCCAGCAGCAAACTCACTCATAAGTAAGTTGGTTTGTGCAGGGCACTCATATGACTTTAGGCGGAATTCAATGCAATTTCCCATAGGCACCCTGAACTTGAAAAGTGAAATTGTGAAAAATCCACAATACATATCAACTTAATTCTTTCTGTGCAAAGTAGGGCGTGGGGACTTGTACAACATACATTTTAAAGTTTGGGTTTATCACCTTGCAAACTAAAGTTATAGGCGTTTTCATCTTTTATTGATGCATTCGCATTTTCAGGCGCTGGACAGCTCCTTTTCACCAACTTCACAGTACTCTGATATAAGTGATCAGAACTGTGCTTTCATACATTGTGGGTGCTTCTCAAGTAAAAATGAGTATAATCCAGCAGCAAACTCACTCATAAGTAAGTTGGTTTGTGCAGGGCACTCATATGACTTTAGGCGGAATTCAATGCAATTTCCCATAGGCACCCTGAACTTGAAAAGTGAAATTGTGAAAAATCCACAATACATATCAACTTAATTCTTGCTGTGCAAAGTAGGGCGTGGGGACTTGTACAACATACATTTTAAAGTTTGGGTTTATCACCTTGCAAACTAAAGTTATAGGCGTTTTCATCTTTTATTGATGCATTCGCATTTTCAGGCGCTGGACAGCTCCTTTTCACCAACTTCACAGTACTCTGATATAAGTGATCAGAACTGTGCTTTCATACATTGTGGGTGCTTCTCAAGTAAAAATGAGTATAATCCAGCAGCAAACTCACTCATAAGTAAGTTGGTTTGTGCAGGGCACTCATATGACTTTAGGCGGAATTCAATGCAATTTCCCATAGGCACCCTGAACTTGAAAAGTGAAATTGTGAAAAATCCACAATACATATCAACTTAATTCTTGCTGTGCAAAGTAGGGCGTGGGGACTTGTACAACATACATTTTAAAGTTTGGGTTTATCACCTTGCAAACTAAAGTTATAGGCGTTTTCATCATTTATTGATGCATTCGCATTTTCAGGCGCTGAAAAGCTCATTTTCACCAACTTCACAGTACTCTGATATAAGTGATCAGAACTGTGCTTTCATACATTGTGGGTGCTTCTCAAGTAAAAATGAGTAGAATCCAGCAGCAAACTCACTCATAAGTAAGTTGGTTTGTGCAGGGCACTCATATGACTTTAGGCGGAATTCAATGCAATTTCCCATAGGCACCCTGAACTTGAAAAGTGAAATTGTGAAAAATCCACAATACATATCAACTTAATTCTTGCTGTGCAAAGTAGGGCGTGGGGACTTGTACAACATACATTTTAAAGTTTGGGTTTATCACCTTGCAAACTAAAGTTATAGGCGTTTTCATCTTTTATTGATGCATTCGCATTTTCAGGCGCTGAAAAGCTCATTTTCACCAACTTCACAGTACTCTGATATAAGTGATCAGAACTGTGCTTTCATACATTGTGGGTGCTTCTCAAGTAAAAATGAGTATAATCCAGCAGCAAACTCACTCATAAGTAAGTTGGTTTGTGCAGGGCACTCATATGACTTTAGGCGGAATTCAATGCAATTTCCCATAGGCACCCTGAACTTGAAAAGTGAAATTGTGAAAAATCCACAATACATATCAACTTAATTCTTGCTGTGCAAAGTAGGGCGTGGGGACTTGTACAACATACATTTTAAAGTTTGGGTTTATCACCTTGCAAACTAAAGTTATAGGCGTTTTCATCTTTTATTGATGCATTCGCATTTTCAGGCGCTGAAAGCTCATTTTCACCAACTTCACAGTACTCTGATATAAGTGATCAGAACTGTGCTTTCATACATTGTGGGTGCTTCTCAAGTAAAAATGAGTATAATCCAGCAGCAAACTCACTCATAACTAAGTTGGTTTGTGCAGGGCACTCATATGACTTTAGGCGGAATTCAATGCAATTTCCCATAGGCACCCTGAACTTGAAAAGTGAAATTGTGAAAAATCCACAATACATATCAACTTAATTCTTGCTGTGCAAAGTAGGGCGTGGGGACTTGTACAACATACATTTTAAAGTTTGGGTTTATCACCTTGCAAACTAAAGTTATAGGCGTTTTCATCTTTTATTGATGCATTCGCATTTTCAGGCGCTGAAAAGCTCATTTTCACCAACTTCACAGTACTCTGATATAAGTGATCAGAACTGTGCTTTCATACATTGTGGGTGCTTCTCAAGTAAAAATGAGTATAATCCAGCAGCAAACTCACTCATAAGTAAGTTGGTTTGTGCAGGGCACTCATATGACTTTAGGCGGAATTCAATGCAATTTCCCATAGGCACCCTGAACTTGAAAAGTGAAATTGTGAAAAATCCACAATACATATCAACTTAATTCTTGCTGTGCAAAGTAGGGCCTGGGGACTTGTACAACATACATTTTAAAGTTTGGGTTTATCACCTTGCAAACTAAAGTTATAGGCGTTTTCATCTTTTATTGATGCATTCGCATTTTCAGGCGCTGAAAAGCTCATTTTCACCAACTTCACAGTACTCTGATATAAGTGATCAGAACTGTGCTTTCATACATTGTGGGTGCTTCTCAAGTAAAAATGAGTATAATCCAGCAGCAAACTCACTCATAAGTAAGTTGGTTTGTGCAGGGCACTCATATGACTTTAGGCGGAATTCAATGCAATTTCCCATAGGCACCCTGAACTTGAAAAGTGAAATTGTGAAAAATCCACAATACATATCAACTTAATTCTTGCTGTGCAAAGTAGGGCGTGGGGACTTGTACAACATACATTTTAAAGTTTGGGTTTATCACCTTGCAAACTAAAGTTATAGGCGTTTTCATCTTTTATTGATGCATTCGCATTTTCAGGCGCTGAAAGCTCATTTTCACCAACTTCACAGTACTCTGATATAAGTGATCAGAACTGTGCTTTCATACATTGTGGGTGCTTCTCAAGTAAAAATGAGTATAATCCAGCAGCAAACTCACTCATAAGTAAGTTGGTTTGTGCAGGGCACTCATATGACTTTAGGCGGAATTCAATGCAATTTCCCATAGGCACCCTGAACTTGAAAAGTGAAATTGTGAAAAATCCACAATACATATCAACTTAATTCTTGCTGTGCAAAGTAGGGCGTGGGGACTTGTACAACATACATTTTAAAGTTTGGGTTTATCACCTTGCAAACTAAAGTTATAGGCGTTTTCATCTTTTATTGATGCATTCGCATTTTCAGGCGCTGAAAAGCTCATTTTCACCAACTTCACAGTACTCTGATATAAGTGATCAGAACTGTGCTTTCATACATTGTGGGTGCTTCTCAAGTAAAAATGAGTATAATCCAGCAGCAAACTCACTCATAAGTAAGTTGGTTTGTGCAGGGCACTCATATGACTTTAGGCGGAATTCAATGCAATTTCCCATAGGCACCCTGAACTTGAAAAGTGAAATTGTGAAAAATCCACAATACATATCAACTTAATTCTTGCTGTGCAAAGTAGGGCGTGGGGACTTGTACAACATACATTTTAAAGTTTGGGTTTATCACCTTGCAAACTAAAGTTATAGGCGTTTTCATCTTTTATTGATGCATTCGCATTTTCAGGCGCTGAAAAGCTCATTTTCACCAACTTCACAGTACTCTGATATAAGTGATCAGAACTGTGCTTTCATACATTGTGGGTGCTTCTCAAGTAAAAATGAGTATAATCCAGCAGCAAACTCACTCATAAGTAAGTTGGTTTGTGCAGGGCACTCATATGACTTTAGGCGGAATTCAATGCAATTTCCCATAGGCACCCTGAACTTGAAAAGTGAAATTGTGAAAAATCCACAATACATATCAACTTAATTCTTGCTGTGCAAAGTAGGGGCGGGGGACTTGTACAACATACATTTTAAAGTTTGGGTTTATCACCTTGCAAACTAAAGTTATAGGCGTTTTCATCTTTTATTGATGCATTCGCATTTTCAGGCGCTGGACAGCTCCTTTTCACCAACTTCACAGTACTCTGATATAAGTGATCAGAACTGTGCTTTCATACATTGTGGGTGCTTCTCAAGTAAAAATGAGTATAATCCAGCAGCAAACTCACTCATAAGTAAGTTGGTTTGTGCAGGGCACTCATATGACTTTAGGCGGAATTCAATGCAATTTCCCATAGGCACCCTGAACTTGAAAAGTGAAATTGTGAAAAATCCACAATACATATCAACTTAATTCTTGCTGTGCAAAGTAGGGCGTGGGGACTTGTACAACATACATTTTAAAGTTTGGGTTTATCACCTTGCAAACTAAAGTTATAGGCGTTTTCATCTTTTATTGATGCATTCGCATTTTCAGGCGCTGAAAAGCTCATTTTCACCAACTTCACAGTACTCTGATATAAGTGATCAGAACTGTGCTTTCATACATTGTGGGTGCTTCTCAAGTAAAAATGAGTATAATCCAGCAGCAAACTCACTCATAAGTAAGTTGGTTTGTGCAGGGCACTCATATGACTTTAGGCGGAATTCAATGCAATTTCCCATAGGCACCCTGAACTTGAAAAGTGAAATTGTGAAAAATCCACAATACATATCAACTTAATTCTTGCTGTGCAAAGTAGGGCGTGGGGACTTGTACAACATACATTTTAAAGTTTGGGTTTATCACCTTGCAAACTAAAGTTATAGGCGTTTTCATCTTTTATTGATGCATTCGCATTTTCAGGCGCTGAAAAGCTCATTTTCACCAACTTCACAGTACTCTGATATAAGTGATCAGAACTGTGCTTTCATACATTGTGGGTGCTTCTCAAGTAAAAATGAGTATAATCCAGCAGCAAACTCACTCATAAGTAAGTTGGTTTGTGCAGGGCACTCATATGACTTTAGGCGGAATTCAATGCAATTTCCCATAGGCACCCTGAACTTGAAAAGTGAAATTGTGAAAAATCCACAATACATATCAACTTAATTCTTGCTGTGCAAAGTAGGGCGTGGGGACTTGTACAACATACATTTTAAAGTTTGGGTTTATCACCTTGCAAACTAAAGTTATAGGCGTTTTCATCTTTTATTGATGCATTCGCATTTTCAGGCGCTGAAAGCTCATTTTCACCAACTTCACAGTACTCTGATATAAGTGATCAGAACTGTGCTTTCATACATTGTGGGTGCTTCTCAAGTAAAAATGAGTATAATCCAGCAGCAAACTCACTCATAAGTAAGTTGGTTTGTGCAGGGCACTCATATGACTTTAGGCGGAATTCAATGCAATTTCCCATAGGCACCCTGAACTTGAAAAGTGAAATTGTGAAAAATCCACAATACATATCAACTTAATTCTTGCTGTGCAAAGTAGGGCGTGGGGACTTGTACAACATACATTTTAAAGTTTGGGTTTATCACCTTGCAAACTAAAGTTATAGGCGTTTTCATCTTTTATTGATGCATTCGCATTTTCAGGCGCTGAAAAGCTCATTTTCACCAACTTCACAGTACTCTGATATAAGTGATCAGAACTGTGCTTTCATACATTGTGGGTGCTTCTCAAGTAAAAATGAGTATAATCCAGCAGCAAACTCACTCATAAGTAAGTTGGTTTGTGCAGGGCACTCATATGACTTTAGGCGGAATTCAATGCAATTTCCCATAGGCACCCTGAACTTGAAAAGTGAAATTGTGAAAAATCCACAATACATATCAACTTAATTCTTGCTGTGCAAAGTAGGGCGTGGGGACTTGTACAACATACATTTTAAAGTTTGGGTTTATCACCTTGCAAACTAAAGTTATAGGCGTTTTCATCTTTTATTGATGCATTCGCATTTTCAGGCGCTGAAAAGCTCATTTTCACCAACTTCACAGTACTCTGATATAAGTGATCAGAACTGTGCTTTCATACATTGTGGGTGCTTCTCAAGTAAAAATGAGTATAATCCAGCAGCAAACTCACTCATAAGTAAGTTGGTTTGTGCAGGGCACTCATATGACTTTAGGCGGAATTCAATGCAATTTCCCATAGGCACCCTGAACTTGAAAAGTGAAATTGTGAAAAATCCACAATACATATCAACTTAATTCTTGCTGTGCAAAGTAGGGCGTGGGGACTTGTACAACATACATTTTAAAGTTTGGGTTTATCACCTTGCAAACTAAAGTTATAGGCGTTTTCATCTTTTATTGATGCATTCGCATTTTCAGGCGCTGAAAGCTCATTTTCACCAACTTCACAGTACTCTGATATAAGTGATCAGAACTGTGCTTTCATACATTGTGGGTGCTTCTCAAGTAAAAATGAGTATAATCCAGCAGCAAACTCACTCATAAGTAAGTTGGTTTGTGCAGGGCACTCATATGACTTTAGGCGGAATTCAATGCAATTTCCCATAGGCACCCTGAACTTGAAAAGTGAAATTGTGAAAAATCCACAATACATATCAACTTAATTCTTGCTGTGCAAAGTAGGGCGTGGGGACTTGTACAACATACATTTTAAAGTTTGGGTTTATCACCTTGCAAACTAAAGTTATAGGCGTTTTCATCTTTTATTGATGCATTCGCATTTTCAGGCGCTGAAAAGCTCATTTTCACCAACTTCACAGTACTCTGATATAAGTGATCAGAACTGTGCTTTCATACATTGTGGGTGCTTCTCAAGTAAAAATGAGTATAATCCAGCAGCAAACTCACTCATAAGTAAGTTGGTTTGTGCAGGGCACTCATATGACTTTAGGCGGAATTCAATGCAATTTCCCATAGGCACCCTGAACTTGAAAAGTGAAATTGTGAAAAATCCACAATACATATCAACTTAATTCTTGCTGTGCAAAGTAGGGCCTGGGGACTTGTACAACATACATTTTAAAGTTTGGGTTTATCACCTTGCAAACTAAAGTTATAGGCGTTTTCATCTTTTATTGATGCATTCGCATTTTCAGGCGCTGAAAAGCTCATTTTCACCAACTTCACAGTACTCTGATATAAGTGATCAGAACTGTGCTTTCATACATTGTGGGTGCTTCTCAAGTAAAAATGAGTATAATCCAGCAGCAAACTCACTCATAAGTAAGTTGGTTTGTGCAGGGCACTCATATGACTTTAGGCGGAATTCAATGCAATTTCCCATAGGCACCCTGAACTTGAAAAGTGAAATTGTGAAAAATCCACAATACATATCAACTTAATTCTTGCTGTGCAAAGTAGGGCTGGGGACTTGTACAACATACATTTTAAAGTTTGGGTTTATCACCTTGCAAACTAAAGTTATAGGCGTTTTCATCTTTTATTGATGCATTCGCATTTTCAGGCGCTGAAAAGCTCATTTTCACCAACTTCACAGTACTCTGATATAAGTGATCAGAACTGTGCTTTCATACATTGTGGGTGCTTCTCAAGTAAAAATGAGTATAATCCAGCAGCAAACTCACTCATAACTAAGTTGGTTTGTGCAGGGCACTCATATGACTTTAGGCGGAATTCAATGCAATTTCCCATAGGCACCCTGAACTTGAAAAGTGAAATTGTGAAAAATCCACAATACATATCAACTTAATTCTTGCTGTGCAAAGTAGGGCGTGGGGACTTGTACAACATACATTTTAAAGTTTGGGTTTATCACCTTGCAAACTAAAGTTATAGGCGTTTTCATCTTTTATTGATGCATTCGCATTTTCAGGCGCTGAAAAGCTCATTTTCACCAACTTCACAGTACTCTGATATAAGTGATCAGAACTGTGCTTTCATACATTGTGGGTGCTTCTCAAGTAAAAATGAGTATAATCCAGCAGCAAACTCACTCATAAGTAAGTTGGTTTGTGCAGGGCACTCATATGACTTTAGGCGGAATTCAATGCAATTTCCCATAGGCACCCTGAACTTGAAAAGTGAAATTGTGAAAAATCCACAATACATATCAACTTAATTCTTGCTGTGCAAAGTAGGGCCTGGGGACTTGTACAACATACATTTTAAAGTTTGGGTTTATCACCTTGCAAACTAAAGTTATAGGCGTTTTCATCTTTTATTGATGCATTCGCATTTTCAGGCGCTGAAAAGCTCATTTTCACCAACTTCACAGTACTCTGATATAAGTGATCAGAACTGTGCTTTCATACATTGTGGGTGCTTCTCAAGTAAAAATGAGTATAATCCAGCAGCAAACTCACTCATAAGTAAGTTGGTTTGTGCAGGGCACTCATATGACTTTAGGCGGAATTCAATGCAATTTCCCATAGGCACCCTGAACTTGAAAAGTGAAATTGTGAAAAATCCACAATACATATCAACTTAATTCTTGCTGTGCAAAGTAGGGGCGTGGGGACTTGTACAACATACATTTTAAAGTTTGGGTTTATCACCTTGCAAACTAAAGTTATAGGCGTTTTCATCTTTTATTGATGCATTCGCATTTTCAGGCGCTGAAAAGCTCATTTTCACCAACTTCACAGTACTCTGATATAAGTGATCAGAACTGTGCTTTCATACATTGTGGGTGCTTCTCAAGTAAAAATGAGTATAATCCAGCAGCAAACTCACTCATAAGTAAGTTGGTTTGTGCAGGGCACTCATATGACTTTAGGCGGAATTCAATGCAATTTCCCATAGGCACCCTGAACTTGAAAAGTGAAATTGTGAAAAATCCACAATACATATCAACTTAATTCTTGCTGTGCAAAGTAGGGCTGGGGACTTGTACAACATACATTTTAAAGTTTGGGTTTATCACCTTGCAAACTAAAGTTATAGGCGTTTTCATCTTTTATTGATGCATTCGCATTTTCAGGCGCTGAAAAGCTCATTTTCACCAACTTCACAGTACTCTGATATAAGTGATCAGAACTGTGCTTTCATACATTGTGGGTGCTTCTCAAGTAAAAATGAGTATAATCCAGCAGCAAACTCACTCATAACTAAGTTGGTTTGTGCAGGGCACTCATATGACTTTAGGCGGAATTCAATGCAATTTCCCATAGGCACCCTGAACTTGAAAAGTGAAATTGTGAAAAATCCACAATACATATCAACTTAATTCTTGCTGTGCAAAGTAGGGCCTGGGGACTTGTACAACATACATTTTAAAGTTTGGGTTTATCACCTTGCAAACTAAAGTTATAGGCGTTTTCATCTTTTATTGATGCATTCGCATTTTCAGGCGCTGAAAAGCTCATTTTCACCAACTTCACAGTACTCTGATATAAGTGATCAGAACTGTGCTTTCATACATTGTGGGTGCTTCTCAAGTAAAAATGAGTATAATCCAGCAGCAAACTCACTCATAAGTAAGTTGGTTTGTGCAGGGCACTCATATGACTTTAGGCGGAATTCAATGCAATTTCCCATAGGCACCCTGAACTTGAAAAGTGAAATTGTGAAAAATCCACAATACATATCAACTTAATTCTTGCTGTGCAAAGTAGGGCGTGGGACTTGTACAACATACATTTTAAAGTTTGGGTTTATCACCTTGCAAACTAAAGTTATAGGCGTTTTCATCTTTTATTGATGCATTCGCATTTTCAGGCGCTGAAAAGCTCATTTTCACCAACTTCACAGTACTCTGATATAAGTGATCAGAACTGTGCTTTCATACATTGTGGGTGCTTCTCAAGTAAAAATGAGTATAATCCAGCAGCAAACTCACTCATAACTAAGTTGGTTTGTGCAGGGCACTCATATGACTTTAGGCGGAATTCAATGCAATTTCCCATAGGCACCCTGAACTTGAAAAGTGAAATTGTGAAAAATCCACAATACATATCAACTTAATTCTTGCTGTGCAAAGTAGGGCCTGGGGACTTGTACAACATACATTTTAAAGTTTGGGTTTATCACCTTGCAAACTAAAGTTATAGGCGTTTTCATCTTTTATTGATGCATTCGCATTTTCAGGCGCTGAAAAGCTCATTTTCACCAACTTCACAGTACTCTGATATAAGTGATCAGAACTGTGCTTTCATACATTGTGGGTGCTTCTCAAGTAAAATGAGTATAATCCAGCAGCAAACTCACTCATAAGTAAGTTGGTTTGTGCAGGGCACTCATATGACTTTAGGCGGAATTCAATGCAATTTCCCATTAGGCACCCTGAACTTGAAAAGTGAAATTGTGAAAAATCCACAATACATATCAACTTAATTCTTGCTGTGCAAAGTAGGGCCTGGGGACTTGTACAACATACATTTTAAAGTTTGGGTTTATCACCTTGCAAACTAAAGTTATAGGCGTTTTCATCTTTTATTTATGCATTCACATTTTTAGGCGCTGAAAAGCTCATTTTCACCAACTTCACAGTACTCTGATATAAGTGATCAGAACTGTGCTTTCATACATTGTGGGTGCTTCTCAAGTTAAAATGAGTATAATCCAGCAGCAAACTCACTCATAAGTAACTTGGTGTGTGCAGGGCACAACCCAAACTTTAAAATGTATGTTGTACAAGTCCCCACGCCCTACTTTGCACAGCAAGAATTAAGTTGATATGTATTGTGGATTTTTTCACAATTTCACTTTTCAAGTTTAAGGTGCCTATGGGAAATTCAATGGAATTCCGCCTAAAGTCATATGAGTGACCTGCACAAACCCTAACCCCAACCCTAACCCTAACCCTAACTCTAACCCTAAACCCTAACTCTAACCCTAACGCTAAACCCCACGCCCTACTTTGCACAGCAAGAATTAAGTTGATATGTATTATGGATTTTTCACAATTTTACTTTTCAAGTTTAGGGTGCCTATTGGAAATTGCATTGAATTCCGCCTAAAGTCATATGAGTGCCCTGCACAAACCGTAACCCTAACCCCAACCCTAACCCCAACCCTAACCCTAACGCTAACCCTAACCCTAACGCTAACCCTAACGCTAACCCTAACCCTAATGCTAAACCCCACGCCCTACTTTGCACAGCAAGAATTAAGTTGATATGTATTGTGGATTTTTCACAATTTCACTTTTCAAGTTTAGGGTGCCTATGGGAAATTGCATTGAATTCCACCTAAAGTCATATGAGTGCCCTGCACACACCAATTTAGGTTCAAGTTTCCTGTTGTCCTGTTTTTTAGCCCTATTCAATTGCAAGCCCATTTTGGATATCCACAAGGGGCTTTTTCCACATGTTGTTCCTCCTTCACTGTTGCCTCTGTGTTTGTGGGCACCACTTGAGTTCTGTGTTGTCGAGTATGGATAACTTCAAGATTGTGCTGCAGCGGATAGTGCGAATCAAACAGCAGGTATTTGTCAGTGTGTTTGGGTTTCCTGAAGACTTCTACCTGGATTCGCCGGTCCTCTCGCATTTCTTCATAATAGCCTCCTTCATACAGGATGCATGACACACCCACTCCTGGAGGATTTTAAAACATAGGTGTAAACTCAATTTTTTAGACTGCATTAGACTTTGCTTTTGATTCTGCTTTGAATTTTGCTGTACACTGCCTTTAACCCAACTGTACAATAAAGATCTACAGAACGATTCCTGCGCCTTTGCGCCTGTTCTTCAGACAACAGAGCAGAAACCAACAAAGTAACTTGGTGGAGGATATGGGCATTATCAACAAATGACCTTTTTTTTTTTTCTTTCTT
The DNA here is from genome assembly GCF_009829125.3 of Periophthalmus magnuspinnatus. Classification (NCBI taxonomy): domain Eukaryota; kingdom Metazoa; phylum Chordata; class Actinopteri; order Gobiiformes; family Gobiidae; genus Periophthalmus; species Periophthalmus magnuspinnatus. The sequence goes on along the minus strand of NC_047134.1, from coordinate 7,068,537 downwards.
ACAGGGTAATGAAATACATGCTGTGACACATATTCTGAAAGTAACATTAGCTTGCAGTGTGTGCTAGATACCTTTAAAGGTGCTGTGTGATTAAACCTGCAATGTGTGTGTTTTATTTTGAACTAGTTTTTGATTGTAGATTATGTGCTGTGTGATATGCACTCTTAAAGGAACAGTACAAATTTCAAAATTCATACGGTAAAAATTGTAATAAATTCTAATAAACAATATTCTTACAGTAATGTTTGTTTTACAAATTGTGGATTTTTAGCATAAAAACACTGAAATTGATAATATGACACAACAATTTATCAAAATGACTGAGCTCCTAGAGCATTTACAGAGCAAGATTTGTGAGGACTAAAGCTATATTGCTTCTCGGTAACATCCAACCAGATCCCCACACTGAACTACTAGTGGACCAAGTGTGGAAATGAATGAATAATGACTATAGTGTAGTGCTTTGAGTGTAAGCCATTATTATTATTATTACATTACAGTAGCAGAAACGGCGATAAGAAACAATATGCTTACAGAGGTGGAAGCTGGTGACCTGAGACTGAAAGTAACACCCGCACCGAGCAACGACAGACCTCCTCCCTCCAACATAACATCAGAGGAAAGGAAGGCTCTCACTGCTCTAGAAAAGGACCGCAACATCAACATTTTGCCAGCTGACAAAGGGAGATGCACTGTGATCCTGAACTCAGTTGATTACGAGGCTTATGAATTGCTGAAACAAGACCCTACAGGGGGTGCTTACAGAAGCTGGACAAGGAGGAAGTCATTGATAGACAGCTGTATTACTATCCTGGTGATTCCTTGATTCCATCACATAAAATGTGGCCAAACATCTGAAGACCATCCTCGCTCCTCTGGTGGGCAATACAGAGCACCATATTGAGAACACAGCAGAATTCGTGAGCAAAATCAAGCATCTCCAATTTGATCCGGATGAGACCATGGTTTCAGTTGATGTGACCTCTCTTTTCACTTGTATCCCCATATCAGTAGTGGTGGAGGCAGCAAAAAGGTGGCTACTGCAAGATACTAAGCTAAAAGAGAGAACAAAATTGACACCGGACCAAATCTGCAAACTGCTGGAAATTTGTCTTAATACCACATATTTCCAGTTTAGAGGAAACTTCTACAGGCAAATCCACGTGAGGCAAATCATAATAGGAGAGACCGGTGAGCCATGAGGGACCACGCACACCCAACCCCGGGGCACTAGGGGAAGAAGAAGAGAGAGAAAAAGGAGGAATATAGACCATACCCTCGTTTTCCATGTACCTTATCTGAACCTCTTTATTTTTTCTTAATCATTTCTATTTTTCTTGTTTTAGCTTGGTGGTATCTATTCAATAATGACATGAAAGAGGACCACGGAAAGCCAACAAGATATCGAGAAATATAACAAGTGACATGCACTCTCCGGATCTCGCTACAGAACGATTACCCTGCCTCTGCGCCTGTTCTTCATACAACAGAACAGAAACCAACAGATTTCAGATCTTTAATTTTATCGAATTGTTCCATGTATAAATTAGCCATAATAGGAGAGAACAGTGAGCCCACAGCCATGGATTTGCCTATAGACATTTCCTCTAAACTGGAAATATGTGGTATTTAAACAAATTTCCAGCAGTTTGCAGATTCCCGCATTTCCATGGAGATCGGCCATGAACGAAGGATACATCCGAGCATCCTTCGTAGCCTCCTATATCCCATCATGCATCATGCGGCTCTGGTTAGATGTTTGAAAAACATGAAGCAAAAAACAAACAACGAAGTTCAAATCTGTCAACTGTCAACAATAGCTGTAGGAGTGAAGACGTTTCGCTGCTCATCCAAGCCGCTTCTTCACTTCTGGTCAGAATGCTGGTGGCCACTGCCTTATATCTATCTGAGGGAAGGGGCTAACCACACTGAAACTGTAAACAGCTATTGTTTCCAGTTTAAACTCAGACTACCCTATTCAGCCCTTAATGACCCTGCTATTGTTCTCATTGTTCTGGGTCTGGAGTTGGAGATGGGGGAGAGATTATGTCTCAGGCCCCCATTTCTGAAAGGAGTCTCTTTCCTCTTAAGGAATCATGTTAGGTTACACCAGTGCTTCTCAATTATTTTCTATCATGCCCCCCCTATAAAGAAGATTTAATTTTAAATCTTTAAATTAAATTTAATTAAATATCAAATAAAAAATAAAATTAAATAAACATCAAATGACTAAATTAAAATTAAATAAATATCAAAATAATACATTAAAATTAAATAAATATCAAATTAAAACAAGTAATTTAGCAATTTGGTACACCACCTTACATGATGCTCAGTGCTTGCTGCTTTAAGTGACATTTACAAAGCGGGATGATTGTTGGCAATATTTGGCACGTTTACGCTGAAAAAACTCCAGCGTCTTATCAGCGTGACTGAGGTGTAATGAGGTGGCGCCTTAACTTATTTGGCTTCATACTGTCCGCTGCCAACATTTTCAGACACAGCAGACACCGGTCTGTCCTCGTGTCCCACCGGAGTCACGGTGAAGCCAAGCGCTAAATACGCTTCATCAGACTTCCTCGTCTTACTTTTCGGGTGACTTTACCTCTGTCTATATCCGCCTTTCTTTTCATCCCTGTTAAAATGTTTTCCATAGTGTCTCTTTAGCAAAAGTGTTTCTTGTTCACTGCCCTGTGTCACGATCTGTTCGCTCTCTCCTGCTCTTTGCTGTGCGCGCGCTGCGTACGTGCTGCGTACAGCGCGTACAGTACTACAGTGTTATACGCGGAGTCATACGCGCCCCCCACGGCATGAGATGCAGCAAATCATATGATATTAAGCACAGAGAAGACGGGTCCTACAGCAAATAATGAGATGTTACACTCAGAGCAGGCCAGGGCCTATATTGAATTATGTGACGTTACAGTGAATCATGTAGCATAATACACAGAAAAGGTGGAGCTGACAGTAAATCGGTTGACATTACACACAGAGAAAGCGGGGCCTATAGCGAATCACGTGATGTTACACAAAAGGGGCAGGGCCTACCACGTAAAATGTACCATTACACATAGAGGAGGTGGAGCTTACAACAAATCACAACATGTTATACACAGAGGAGGTGGAGCCTACAGCAAATCAAGTGATGTTACAGCAAATAATGTGGCGTTACACACAGAGGAGGTGGGGCCTACAATGAATTAAGTGACATTATGTACCGAGAAGGCAGGGCCTAGAGCGAATAATTCAATGTTACACACAGAAGAAGCAGGGCCTTGATCAAATTACGTGACATTACACTCAGAGGAGGTGGACCAGCCCGAATAACGTATCATTACATAAAGAGGACGAGGGTCCTACAAGCGACTGCTGCCACCTCCTCTGTTTGTAACATTTGATTCACTGTAAGCCTTGCCCCCTCTGTAACATCATGTGATTCACTTCAAGATTTGTTGTAGGCCCCACCACCTCTGTATTAACATCACAAACCTGTGGGTCCTGTGATGTTACACACAGAGGAGGCGGGACCTACAGCAGATCACCTGACATTACACACAGGGAAAAAGGGGACTACAACAAACCTCGTGATATCACACAGAGGAGACAGGGCCTACAGCAAATAACGTGATGCTACACTAAGAGGAGGCGGGGTCTACCACAAATAAAGTAACATTACACAAAGAGGAGGGAGGGCCTACAGCAAATAATGTGACATTATAGACAGAGGAAGCAGGGCCTTGATCAAATTACGTGACATTACACTCACAGGAAGTGGAGCCTATCTTGAATAACGTAACATTACATACAGAGGAAGTCATTTGCTGTAGACCCCGCCTCCTCTATGTGTAACATTTGATTCACTGTAAACCTTGCCCCCTCTGTACATTTTTTTGATTCACTGTAAATCCCAGTTGCTTTGTGAGTAACATGATTTGCTGTAGGCCCCACCACCTCTATAGGAACCTCACAAAATCCCACCCCTCTGTGTGTAAAATGATGTCACACACAGGGGAGGCAGGGCTTACAGAGAATCACATGATAATACAAACAGAGAAGCAGGGGGCTACAGCACACCACGTGACATTACACACAGAGGAGACAGGGCCTACAGTGAATCACGTTATGTTACATATTGTCGTAATGGTGGGTGTAGCGGACCAAAGACATGCAGGACTCGGGACAGGTTTACAGTGTTTTATTTTTACACACACAGGGAGCAGGGAGCGGGAGGCGAACCAGACGGGAGCGGTGCCGAGCAGGGATGGGAAACCAGGACCAAGACGAGGACAGGATCAGGATGAGACCAGAGCAAGCCAGGCAGAGATGTCCAGAGCTGGCACGAAGACAGCAAGGGCTGGAGCACGACAGGACCAGGAACAGGACCAGGGAAGACCCAGCAGGGATAGTCCAGAGAGCGGGAGACAGGGCCGGAGACGGGAAGCAAGCCGGAGGCCAAGACGAGACAGGAGGAAAGGCAGTGAGGAGGACTGTACCGGAGCTGGAGCGCGGAGGCAGGAGCAGGGACGAGCGAGAGCAGGAATGTTGACACACGGACGGTCTGGCTCCGAGTGTCTTCTTCGAGCCCTCATATACTCGACAGCAGGTGGTGATGATTGTGCTAATGCTCTCCAGGTGCGCACGGGAGGAGTAGGAACTCCGCCCAGCTCCAGATTCAGACAGGTAGGGGAGGGGGAGAGCACACAGGGAGACAGAAAATGCAGGCATCATGACACATATAGAGGAGGAGAGGCCTATAGCAAACAGTGTGACCTGACACGCAGAGGTCGTGGGGCCTACTGTGAGACATGTGATATTACACACAGAGGAGGCGGGGCCTACAGCACCACTGGTGAGGTTACACATAGAGGAGGTGGGACCTACAGAAAATCAGGTGACCTTATACACAGAGGAGGCTACACTGACACTGTCGAATGTGACTACCAGGTCTGATAAAGAGTCTCACAGGCCTTTGAGCCCTAGAACAATGACCTCTGTTTTTTGGGGGTTAAGAAGCAGATTTCCCAATTCTCTAAAGTTACAAAGCCAAAGCATAAAAGAAAAACATCCCTACCCTGGATGAATGATGACTTATGGAAACTGATGTGAACCAGAGACTCTGCTCTCAAAAAGTCTTTAAAAACAGGGCTTACAACTGATCGTCTGTTATATGCTGGGCTTCGAAATAAAGTAATCCAGCAATTTAGAAAAGCTAGAGCAACATTCTTTCTTAATATTATCAAACAGGCCAAAGGAAATTCTAAACAGCTTTGGCAAACAATAGATAAACTAAGTGGAAGGGAGAAAACAAAGTGCAAGACAATAGAGCTTAAAATAGATGGTACAGACTTTAAGGATGGTCCAACAGTTGCTGAACATTTCAGCAATTATTTTATAGATTCTGTGAAGAAAATCACACAACAAACCTCTAAATCTGTTCATCTTTACATATCGCCTGCCCTTTCTTCCAGTACTACCCTAAGTTTCAACTGTATTGGCCTGGTTAAAACTGATAAAATTATACAATCCTTATCCAATTCGAAGACCAAAGACTACTGAGGACTTGACAGCACACTCATCAAAAAACACAAGGAGACATTCAAAACAACTATAAACCAAATTGTAAATAAGTCAATTAATGAAAGTGTGCTCCCCAGTGTTTTCAAAACAGCAGTTATAACACCAATTCACAAATCTGGAAGTAAAAGTGAGGTAAACAACTACAGGCCTATTAGTATATTACCTGTAGTATCCAAAATCCTGGAAAGAGCAATTAAAGAACAGTTAACAGAGCATCTAAATAACAATTATCTCTCGCATCCAATGCAATTTGGCTTTCGCAGCAATCATTCCACCGAAGCTGCCTGCTGCTACCTGACAGAGAGCATTAGAGCTAGCCTGGACAAGGGGGGCACGGTGGGGGCTGTATTTCTAGACCTACAAAAGGCCTTTGACACAGTAAACCACCGTGTCCTCCTGTCCAAGCTCTCTCAGTACCACCTTTCCAGTGATGCATTGCATTGGGTAAAATCATACCTCTCTGATCGGGTACAGTATGTAAGAATAAACAATTCAATGTCGTCTTTGCAGCCCTGCACAACAGGGGTCCCACAAGGGTCCATTTTGGGGCCCCTGTTGTTCAGCCTTTATATCAATGACCTCCCAGACGTGTGCAAAGATGTAGACATCATCATGTATGCAGATGATGCTGTCATCTACATACATGGAAGGGATGCGCAGAAAGTGGCCACCACATTATCCTCAGCTATGGACAAACTCGATAATTGGCTCCAATCTTCATGTCTGACATTAAATATTAATAAAACAGTTGGTATGTATTTTTTCAAAACTAATAGAATTAAAGACAGGCCTAACATCTTTGTTAACAGAATAAAACTAAACATTGTAACAGAGACAAAGTATCTGGGGGTTCATTTGGACCAGACTTTGTCTTTCAAAAAGCATATAAAAAAAGTACGCAATTCAATCCGCTACAACATCTCTTCCCTTAGACACATGAGGAAAAGCCTGACAGTACAGGCCGCTTTTACATATTTTAATGCCATGTTTATTCCACTCCTGACCTATTGTGTCTCCTGCTGGTCTCAGGCCAATGAGAGCGCTTTAAAATCTCTCAGATCCACCTATAATCAGGCAGTAAAGGCACTCGATAAAAAAAACCCTCCATTATCACCACTGTAACATCTTAAGTAAATATAAAATGTTCAGTTTCAGTAATTTAATTTTGTATTCAAATCTAAGAAAATTATTCAAAATTATTAATAATGAAGCTTCACCTACATTAAAAAAATATACTATTCTTTGTTCTGAACAAACTACCCGATTCACTCGTTCCTCCGTAAACCGAAATTGCATAGTTCCAAAAAGATCCTCGGCCTTTGCTCAATCGGCTTTTTCTTATCAAACCATTAGGCAGTGGAATCAGCTTCCAGACAGTCTGAAATTGTACTGTATAAACCTGCACATAATGATTTTTATATTAGTTTGGACTGGGGGGGACATATGTATGGCAAAACGGTAGTCGTATATTGTAATTGTCAATTGATATGTGTTTTTTAATGTGTGTTCACCTGCTCAGGGACTGCAGATGGAAAGTAGCAGTAGCTAAATCTGGTGCAAATCATCTTTTCTTTGCAAGATTAATGAATTTGTACATGGTCCCTGTCAAATAAAGAATAAAGAAAAAAAAAGAAGAAAGAATAATTAAGTGTCATCCAGGTTTTTATGTCCTTCACCTAGGCACTAAGTCTGTCTTCTGGATCAGTCTAATCTGGTTTCATTGATAAGTACAGCGGTGTGTCATCAGCATAGCAGTAGAAGTTAATGCCTTGTTTTCTGATTATATTACCTAACGACCATTTATAAAGTGTGAATAGGATTGGACCAAGTACAGAACCCTGTGGTACACCACAGGCTACCTTAGAACATGGCGAGGAGCTCTGATTTACATTAACAAACTGGTACCTATCAGATAAGTAGGATTTAAACCAGCTGAGGGCTGCCCCTCTGACACCTATGTCACATGTCTGACCTCTGTAGTATGATATTGTGGTTGATGGTGTCAAACGCTGCACTGAGGTCCAACAGAACCAGGACTGTCATTTGTGAGTCCAAGTAGTACAGTTTCTGTGCTGTGGTGAGCTCCGAATCCCGATTGAAAAACTGAATCATTAGCCAATAGGTGATGACAAAGCTGCTTAACTACAAATTTTTCAAGGATTTTTGAGACAAAGGGAAGATTAGAGATTGGTCTAATGTTGGCTAAAAGATCAGGTTTAAGATTAGGTTTTTTCAGAAGCAGTTTAATCACTGCATATTTGAAGACTGGGGGACATAGTCATTTTCTAATGAGGTATTTATTATAGTAAGAATAGGATCTATAATTAGAGGGAGGATTTCTTTGAGGAGTCTGGCTGGAATAGGGTCTAACATACAAGCCAATGTTTTCAGGACATAAAGGCTTAGTATAATCTTAGTATAATGTTACGTTATTTGCTGTAGGCCTTGCCTCCTTTGTGTATTACGTGGTGTTATACACAGAGGAGGCTGGGCCTGTAATTATGTCACATGTAGAGGAGGTGGGGCTTACAGCAAATAGTGTGACCTGATGCACAGAGGTTGTGGGGCCTACAGCAAATCATATGACTTTACACACCGAATGTGGGGCATATGGCGAATCATGAAATGTTACAGACAGATGAAGTGGAACCTACAGCAAATCAAGAGTTGTTAAAGCAAATAATGTGACATTAGACACAGAGGTGGTGGGGCCTATAGCGAATCACGTGATATTGCACACAGAGTAGATAGATAGATAGATAGATAGATCGATAGATCGATAGATAGATAGATAGATAGATAGATAGATAGATAGATAGATAGATAGATAGATAGATAGATAGATACTTTATTAATCCCCAGCCAGGGAAATTCACCTGTCCAGCAGCAAAACAGAGACACAACACAAATTGCACACAGGTATAAAATCACAAAGAATACAAAGATAATAAAGTGCACCCGATCAACAAGAGCTGTTATACAGTCTTATAGCAGCAGGAATGGCTGATCTACTGAACCTCTCAGTTCTACAGTGCAGCGAGAGAAGCCTGGTACTGTGGCTGCTTCTCTGAGCTGACACAGTCTCGTGCAGCGGGTGTCTGCTTTTGTTGAGGATGGTCTGCATCAGACTCCTCATCTTCTTCTCCACCAGCTCCCCAACAGAGTCCACTCATCACCGACACACACTTCCTGATTAGCTTATCAAGCCTGTTACGGTCCCACACAGTAATGCTGTTTCCCCAGCACACCACTAAAAAAAACACAGCACTGGCTACAACAGAATGGTAAAAAGTATGCAGAGAGTCATTACAGATATCAAAGGATTAAAGCGTCCTAAGAAAGAAGAGTCTGCTTTGTCCTGTTTTGTAAGCTGCAGTTGTGTGCACTGACCAGTTCAGTTTGTTGTCAAGATGAACTCCGAGATATTTATAAGACTGGACAACCTCAATGCTCTCACCAGCAATTACAACTGGATGATAGGGAGGGAGTTTCAGTCTACGGAAGTCTACAATCATCTCCTTTGTCTTAGATGTATTTAGAACAAGACCGTTTCTCTCACTCCAGACTGTGAAGGCAGCAATAAGGTCTCTATACTCCATTTTGTTCTCTCCTTTTACACATGCCACCACTGCTGTATCATCTGAATATTTCTGGATGTGACAGGATTCAGACTTATATGTGAAGTCAGCAGTGTATAGAGTAAAGAGAAACAGCGACAGTACTGTCCCCTGCGGGGCCCCAATGTTTGTCACCACTGTCTCAGAGATATTGCCACCCACCCTGATGTACTGTGGACGTTCTGTGAGGTAGTTGTGAATCCAAGTAGGCAGGGATCTACAAATTATGTGACGTTACAGTGAATCAACACTGAGGAGACAGGGCTTATAATGAATTACATGAAGTTTCACACAAAGTAGGCGGGGCCTACAGCAAATCATGTGACGTTACACACAGAGAAATCAGGGCTATGATGAATCATGTGATGTTACAGACAAAGGAGGTTGGGCCTACAGCAAATAACAAGATGTCACACTAGGAGGAGGCAGGATCTACCGCAAATAACGTAACATAGCACATAGAGGAGGTGGGGCCTACAGTGAATCACATTATGTTATATTCAGAGGAGGTTGCCTACAACAAAATAATGTGACCTTACACACACAGGCTGTGGGGCCTATAGCAAATAACATGACATTACAAACAAGTGATTTGCTGCAGACACCGTCTTCTCTGTTTGTTACGTTTGATTCACTGTAAACCTCACCCCATTTGTAAAATTATGTGGTTCACTGTAAACCATGCCTGCTGTTTGTAACATCACATGATTTGCTATAGGCCCCGCCTCCTCTGTGTGTAATCCCATATTATTTGCTGTAATATCATGTTATTTGCTGTAGGTCTCACCTCCTCTGTGTGTAACATCACATGACACACAGACGACCTTTCGCCGCATCTTGATAATTGATCTGCAAGCCTCTCTGACCCTACATCATACCCTAAGAAAATACTACTCCTAATGCCATGGCTGCTACTACTACTCCTACCAAACAACCCTAATCCATCTTGAAGACCCCGGTCCATCTTGTAGCCCCCCCTTCACCTGAACTGTGAAACTGTTTTGACCTACTTCTGACCCTACGATTCAAGTGAGTTGTGTGGGTGCTCCTACTATAAAGCCCTACTCCATCTTGAAGACCCCGGTCCATCTTGAAGCCCCCCCTTCAACTGAGCTGTGAAACTGTTTTGACCTACTTCTGACCCTACAATGCAAGTGAGTTGTGTGGGTGCTCCTACTATAAAGCCCTGTTCCATCTTGAAGCCCCCCCTTCACCTGACCTGAGTGAGAACCTGCCTGACCCTATTGCACTACTAATGTTACTGACTGATACTACTAGTTCTTCTCCTACTACTACAACTACCATTACAAATGCTACTGCTATAGGTTCTATTATTCCTACTCCTTCCATATAACCCTAATACATCTTGAAGGCCTCCCTTTAACCTGACAATTGAACCTCTCTCTCCCCACCTTTAACGCTACTATACAAATGAGTCGTGATTGTGCGTGTACATGTTTAGACAGCTAGCAGACAAAAACAAATCACACACTGTAAACATTGAAACATGGTTAATCATTATACGAGTTGAATTTTACCTCAAACAGAAACAGAAGGTAGGCAGGTTTGTCTCCTCCATGTTCTTGGCTGTCGTCCATCTTAGACCCTTGTCCATCTTGATGGTTGATCTGTAAGCCTCTCTCACCCTACGTCATACCCTAAGAAAATACTACTCCTATTGCCATGGCTGCTACTACTACCCCTACCAAACATTCCTAATCCATCTTAAAGACCCCGGTCCATCTTGTAGCCCCCCCTTCACCTGAGCTGTGAAACTGTTTTGACCTACTTCTGACCCTACGATTCAAGTGAGTTGTGTGGGTGCTCCTACTATAAAGCCCTATTCCATCTTGAAGACCCCGGGTCCATCTTGAAGCCCCCCCTTGACCTGAGCTGTGAAACTGTTTTGACCTACTTCTGACCCTACGATACAAGTGAATTGTGTGGGTGCTCCTACTATAAAGCCCTGTTCCATCTTGAAGACCCCCGTCCATCTTGAAGCCCCCCCTTCACCTGACCTGAGTGAGAACCTGCCCGACCCTATTGCACTACTAATGTTACTGACTGATACTACTAATTCTCCTACTACTACAACTACCATTACAAATGCTACTGCTATTGGTACTATTATTCCTAGTCCTTCCCTTTAACCTGACAATTGAACCTCTCTCTCCCCACCTTTAACCCTACTATACAAGTGAGTCGTGATTGTGCGTGTACATGTTTAGACAGCTAGCAGACAAAAACAAAAACAAATCATACACTGTAAACTTTGAAACATGGTTAATCATTATACAAGTTGAATTTTACCTCAAACAGAAACAGAAGGTAGGCAGGCCTGTCTCCTCCATGTTCTTGGCTGTTGTCCATCTTAGACCCTTGTCCATCTTGATAGTTGATCTGTAAGCCTCTCTGACCCTACGTCGTACCCTAAGAAAATACTACTCCTAATGCCATGGCTGCTACTACTCCTACCAAACAACCCTAATCCATCTTGTAGCCCCCCCTTCACCTGAACTGTGAAACTGTTTTGACCTACTTCTGACTCTACGATTCAAGTGAGTTGTGTGGGTGCTCCTACTATAAAGCCCTATTCCATCTTGAAGACCCCGGGTCCATTTTGAAGTCCCCCCTTGACCTGAGCTGTGAAACTGTTTTGACCTACTTCTGACCCTACGGTACAAGTGAGTTGTGTGGGTGCTCCTACTATAAAGCCCTGTTCCATCTTGAAGACCCCCGTCCATCTTGAAGCCCCCCCTTCACCTGACCTGAGTGAGAACCTGCCTGACCCTATTGCACTACTAATGTTACTGACTGATACCACTACAACTACCATTACAAATGCTACTGCTAGCAATGCTACTGCTATAGGCCATCTTGATAGTTGATCTGTAAGCCTGTCTGACCCTACGTCATACCCTAAGAAAATACTCCTTCTAATGCCATGGCTGCTACTACTACTCCTACCAAACAACCCTAATCCATCTTGAAGACCCCGGTCTATCTTGAAGCCCCCCCTTCACCTGACCTGAGTGAGAACCTGCCTGACCCTATTGCACTACTAATGTTACTGACTGATACTATTACAAATGCTACTGCTAGTAATGCTACTGAGGTAAACGCAGCTTTGGGTAAACAACAGGCTTTTTTCACGACACCAGTGAAAAAGTCAAACAACGCAACTGAGATTTATTTAAAATTATGTAAGCTTATTTTTCTTTAACATTACATAATTGATAACTTTATGAAACATAGTGCAATGTATATTATTTATGTTTTGTTAAAAAGGTTTGTCAATCGATAGTGAAAATGGGGCACTTTTCCTATGAAATGTAGAGATGTAAGTGTCATCTGGAAATTTAACAATTACTAAGATTAGTAAAGTTAAAGTGCTGAATACTGATATCTGTTTCCCTCCTTGCTCATTGTTGATAATTATTTTGAGAAATCATTAATGTGATCAGTGTCTTGCAACGTGATCAGTGTGTTCACATAGATGATCATCATTTATCATTATTAATAATATATAACTAAAGGCAAACTGAGAAAATGTGTTATTTCAGAAGAGCGTCTCAAACTGGTAGCCCTTCGTATGACTCAGTGCCCATAAAGTAGCTCTCAGGTTAAAAAAGGTTGGTGACCCCTGCCTTGACAGCATATGGCGCCAAATCAAACACAGAAGGAACAGTTTAGAGTCCATAAAGATGTTCTACACAAGCTATTAGCCATGTTTTTATTTTTGGACAATCCGCCTCTTATTCAACAGCTGATGCAATAATATGTATGTAGATTCAATAGCACAAGCATATGGTGGCGCATTTCTAGGAAAAAATCTGTTGAATTCTCATAAAAAACAACATAACATTTAAGTCTAGGAGCGTGATGAGACTGGGGGTGCGTCCATGAGACTGGGGGTGTGTCCATGAGACTTTGAGCGGAGCTCACGAGACTGTGCAAGATCTAAGATGGCGGCGCCCTGCTGCTAGAGTTTAGACCAAACAAAAGTTATTCTCTAAGGGAACTTTATTTATTTATTTTTTTCTCTCCCTCTTTCCATCCGAACTCGCGCAATATACCCACAACCCTGGAATCTCTTGAGGAATATATCGATGACTGTTTCACCCGACTGTGCATCAATATGAACCAGGATTTAACCACCTCCGTCAACAACTCCACTCCCAGTAATGAAAAAAAGAGACTGCGTATGGCTTCAACACCAGACTCAGGTACTACCCAAACAAACAACCTATCAGACCCCTCATGCTGTGCAGACATCGCCGTCATTCTCAGCTCAATTGACACCAAACTCACCGCAATGGACAATAGAATAGCACTCATCGAACTTTTGCACCAAGAATTCTCCACACTCTGACACAGCCTGGAATTCAGTCAGGAACAGATACAAACACTCACCGAAGAAAATAAATCATTGAAAAAATCAGTCAGCACACTCACTACACAGGTTACAACAATAGCAACAGAAAATAAAGTAATGAAAGAAACCATACTGGACTTACAGTCACGCAGCATGAGGGACAACCTGGTATTCACCGGCATCCCGGAGCAACCCACAGAAGACGCAGAGAAACTAGTCAAAGATTTCATCACAACACAACTCAAACTCCCAGCTGCTACAGTTAACGCCATCACATTTCACCGCGTGCACCGTATGGGACCAAAAAACACCAAACCGGACAATAAACGACCCAAGCCAATCGTGGCCAAATTTGAGCATTACAAACAAAAACAACAGGTACAGAATCAAGGAAGACAACTGAAAGGAACGAATTATGGACTGAATGAACAGTACCCAAAAGAAATAATGCAGCGTCGCCAAAAACTTTATCTGATTCGCAAGGACATGATTCAACAAGGAAAGAAAGCAATCATTGTTTTGGACAAACTTTACATAAATGGACAGCTATACCGGAATGTAGAAATAACCCCTTGGCTTCACTAAACTTTCCAATACAGTAACCTCTCCATAACTCAACAACACACAGAACCTACTGTCATGATCCGCAGTGTCCACTCCTGGTTTTCCTCCCTGCGTGCTCCTTCCCTACCTCGCCTGCCAGATCTGGGCTGGGCTCCTGGCTCCTCCCGCGTGCACCTGCAGCCCATCAGTGCAATCAACATGCCTGCTGAGCATAAAAGGAGCCGGGAGAGGAGACTCAGCGGGGGATCATTGTCATGTCCACTTCACCCTGTCGTGTCACGTCTTTCCTGCCTGCATTCCTGTCGCCCTTGTGTTCTTGTCGTGCTCCGGTCCTGGATGTCTCCTGCCTGCTCTGCCCTACGCCCGTCTGGTCGTCCTGTCATCCCTTCATGTGGTCTGTTCCTGTGTCCTGTGTTCCTGCTCACCTGCTCACCTCCGGATCACCCACTGGTTGTACATTATCCTATTTTCTACAATAAATCCTGTAAATATTCCCCGAGTCTGCATCCTTTGGTCCGCTACACTCACCCGTTACGACACCTACAGACACACATACATACATCCCTTCTTCCCCCCACGCATACACAGATACGCGCACACGCACGCACACACACACAGACATACGGACACATACACGCACGCACGCATGCACACGCGCACTCTCTCCCTCTTTCTCTTGCTCTCTCTCTCTCTCTCTCTCTCTCATATACAAAACTGATTCATATAACCCAGGCCTCAACTAACTACTTTAGACATATAGAACTGCACTAGTCTCCTCACTCCCAGTTAATAACTCTATCCAATGGTTCTGGACTATGACTCTCCCTTTTATCTTTATTCATTCTCTTTCTCTCTCCTACACTTGCACTCACTTGCAGACATACATATACTGCCATGCCTCTTCTTTCTTTTTCTCAACCCCTATCCAATTTTGTTTATTTTATATGTACTTCTTATTTTCAAGTTTCAACATTTTTTCCTGTTATCAGTTCATTCAAATGATGCATTTACCATCTGCTCTGTCTTGGTTTTGCACACCTAACACAAACACATGTGCATACAGACACCAAACACATTAACATTTGTCACTTGGAATGTGCGTGGTATTCGCACACAGGCGAAAAAGAAAAAAAATCTTCAGCGAACTTCATAAACTAAAACCAGACATATGCCTTCTACAAGAAACTCACTTATCAAATTCAGATCTTGATCTACTACAATTTAAAGAATTTAACAGTATCACGGTGTCATCTGACCTCCGACCGCGTGTCTTGGACACTCGGGTGAAGAGAGGGGCTGAGCTGTCAACTGATCACCACCTGGTGGTGAGTTGGATCCGCTGGCGGAGGAGGAAGCCGGACAGACCTGGCAGGCCCAAGCGCATTGTGAGGGTCTGCTGGGAACGTCTGGCGGAGCCCTCTGTCAGGGGGGTCTTCAACTCCCACCTCCGGGAGAGCTTCTCCCTGATCCCGGGGAGGTTGGAGACATGGACTCCGAGTGGGCCATGTTCTCCACCTCTATTGTCGATGCGGCTGCTCGTAGCTGTGGTCGTAAGGTCTGTGGTGCTTGTCGCGGCGGCAATCCCCGAACCCGGTGGTGGACACCGGAAGTAAGGGATGCCGTCAAGCTGAAGAAGGAGTCCTATCGAGCCTTGTTGGCTCGTGGGACTCCTGAGGCAGCTGATGAGTACCGACGGGCCAAGCGTGCCGCGGCTCGGGCAGTCACAGAGGCAAAAACTCGGGGTTGGGAGGAGTTCGGGGAGGCCATGGAGGAGGACTATCGGATGGCCTCAAAGAGATTCTGGCAAACCGTCCGACGCCTCAGGAGGGGAAAGCAGTGCTTCACCAACACTGTTTACAGTGCGGGTGGAGAGCTGCTGACCTCGACTGGGGATGTTGTCGGGCGGTGGAAGGAATACTTTGAGGATCTCCTCAATCCCACTGTCACGTCTTCCGAGGAGGAAGCAGAAACTGGGGCCCAGAGGCGGACTCGTCCATCACCCTGGCTGAAGTCACTGAGGTGGTTGGCAAGCTCCTCGGTGGCAAGGCTCCGGGGGTGGACGAGATCCGTCCTGAGTACCTCAAGTCTCTGGATGTTGTGGGGCTGTCTTGGCTGACACGTCTCTGCAACATCGTGTGGCGGTCGGGGACAGTACCTGTGGAATGGCAGACCGGGGTGGTGGTCCCTCTGTATAAGAAGGGGGACCGGAGGGTGTGTTCCAATTACAGGGGAATCACACTCCTCAGCCTTCCCGGTAAGGTCTATTCCAGGGTGCTGGAGAGGAGAATCCGACCGATAGTCGAACCTCGGATTCAGGAGGAGCAGTGTGGTTTTCGTCCTGGTCGTGGAACACTGGACCAGCTCTATACTCTTCATCGGGTCCTCGAGGGCTCATGGGAGTATGCCCAACCAGTCCACATGTGTTTTGTGGATCTGGAGAAGGCATTCGACCGTGTCCCTCGTGGTGTCCTTTGGGGGGTGCTCTGGGAGTATGGGGTCCGGGGCTCTTTGCTAAGGGCTGTCCGGTCCCTGTATGACCGGAGCAGGAGCTGTGTTCGCATTGCCGGCAGTAAGTCAGACCTGTTCCCAGTGCATGTTGGACTCCGCCAGGGCTGCCCTTTGTCACCGGTTCTGTTCATTATATTTATGGACAGAATTTCTAGGCGCAGCCAGGGGCCGGAGGGGGCCTGGTTTGGGAACCACAGGATTTAATCTCTGCTGTTTGCAGATGATGTTGTCCTGATGGCTTCTTCGAGCCAGGACCTGCAGCAGGCACTGGGGCGGTTTGCAGCTGAGTGTGAAGCAGCTGGGATGAGAATCAGCTCCTCCAAATCCGAGGCCATGGTTCTCGACCGGAAAAAGGTGGTTTGCTCTCTCCGGGTGGGTGGTGAGTCTCTGCCCCAAGTGGAGGAGTTCAAGTATCTCGGGGTCTTGTTCACGAGTGAGGGAAGGATGGAGCGGGAGATTGACAGGCGGATCGGTGCAGCGTCTGCAGTGATGCGGTCCCTGTATCGGTCCGTTGTGGTAAAGAAGGAGCTGAGCCGGAAGGCGAAGCTCTCGATTTACCGGTCAGTCTACGTTCCTACCCTCACCTATGGTCATGAGCTTTGGGTAATGACCGAAAGGACAAGATCGCGGATACAAGCGGCTGAAATGGGCTTCCTCCGCAGAGTGGCCGGGCGCACCCTTAGGGATAGGGTGAGGAGCTCGGTCACACGGGAGGAGCTCGGAGTAGAGCCGCTGCTCCTACACGTTGAGAGGAACCAGCTGAGGTGGCTCGGGCATCTGCTCAGGATGCCTCCTGGACGCCTCCCTAGGGAGGTGTTCTGGGCATGTCCCACCGGGAGGAGGCCCCGGGGAAGACCCAGGACACGCTGGAGGGACTATGTCTCTCGGCTGGCCTGGGAACGCCTTGGGGTCCCACCGGAGGAGCTGGAGGACGTGTCCGGGGTGAGGGAAGTCTGGGAGTCCCTGCTTAGACTGCTGCCCCCGCGACCCGGCCCCGGATAAGCGGAAGAAAATGGATGGATGGATGGAGTATATATTCATCTACATACAACAGCAGACAACAAGGAGTATCAATCTTAATACACAACAAACTTATATTTAACCATCTCTCGACAATAACTGACCCTGAGGGACGGTATGTCATCATCAATGGCACCATGTCCAACAATAAATTTACAATAGTTAATATATACGGACCTAACACCGACAACCCCTCATTTTTTCACTTTATATTTTCAAAACTAAACGAAGCCTCAAATATAATCATCGCTGGAGACTTCAACACAGTACTGGATTCAAACCTTGACCGCTCACACATTACAGGACATAACAGATACTGGCATTCCACGGACACAATAAAACAATACATGACAGACTTTGGACTTGGCGATAGTTGGAGATTGTCACACCCACACAAAAGACAATACACACACTTTTTTGCGGTACATCATTCTTCCTCACGAATTGACTATATCCTCATAAGCAATATTCTCTTGTCTAATTTAAAAGAAACCACAATTCATCCTATCTCAATTAGTGACCATGCACCAGTCAGTCTAACACTACAATTTCACTACTACACCAAACCTTCCTTGAGATGGCGCCTCAATCTTTCACTACTCAAAGACCCAGCATTCAATACGATGGTAGAGAAGGAGTGGGCATCCTTCATGGAACTGAATGACTCCCTGGAGACCACTGCAATAACACTCTGGGAAACCGGTAAAGCATATTTAAGAGGGAAAATTATTTCATATTCAACCTACAAAAAGAAAAAACAAATAGAATTAGAACAACAATTACATCAAAAGATAATAACATTGACAGAAAACGGAAATATACCTGAATTGAGAAACACACAACTACAACTAGACAAAATTTTACAGGAAAAAAACAACTTTATTATGCAACAATTCCAATATGAACTTATTGAAAAACATAATATATCTGGTAAATATCTTGCAAACTTACTTCAAAGAAAAAAAGACAAATCAATAATTCCATCAATACAGACCTTTGAAAATCAAATCACTCATGATCCACAAGAAATTAATAATACATTCCGTATGTTCTACAAGAACTTATATTCATCAGAAACAGAATCCAATCCAACAGAAATAAAATCATTTTTCCAAAACATAAACCTACCACAATTACCCTCCGATATGGCTGAATTCTTAGATGCACCATTATCACTGCAAGATCTCCATAAAGCCCTCCTTCAGATGCCCAACAACAAAGCCCCCGGTCCCGACGGATACCCCCCTGAATTTTATGAGCACTTTTGGAATTTACTATCACCACTTTTCAACCGCACAGTGACTGAAATAAAAAATACATCTCAAATCCCTCTTCATATGAATACAGCAGCCATAACAATATTACTAAAACCAGACAAAGACCCAACCCAACCCACCAGCTATAGACCTCTTTCATTACTTAATACAGATTTAAAAATCATTACAAATGCACTTGCCCTCCGACTAGAAAAAGTTACACCACTGTTAATTCACCCCGACCAAACAGGATTTATCAAAAATAGAAACTCTTCAGACAACCTTCGTAGATTATTCAACCTCATCAATATCGCTCAACAATCAAATATCAGGACAATCATAACCTCATTAGATGCAGAAAAAGCTTTTGATAAGGTAAACTGGACATTTCTTTTCCACACACTCCATCAATTTGGCTTCGGGGAGTCATTTATCCACTGGATTAAGACACTGTACACCTCACCCAAAGCCACAGTCACAACTAATGGTATCACCTCACCTTCGTTCACACTGCACAGGGGCACTAGACAAGGATGCCCGCTCTCTCCCTCGCTGTTCGCCTTATTCATTGAACCGCTCGCAGTAGCAATACGCCAAAATAACAGCATACAAGGAATATACGTCTCGGACACACATCATAAAATCAGCCTATATGCAGATGATATTCTACTGTACCTACAAAAACCACAGCAATCATTAAACGAAACTTTCAAAATTATAAATACATTCTCATCCATATCAGATTACACTATCAACTGGAACAAATCAACAATACTCCCTCTCTCAGATGAAGGAGGAAGTTCTGCAGCTCAGGATTCATTCCCTGGTATGCACACAGGTAACATTAAGTATTTAGGAATTAACATTTCCCCCAGGCTGTCAGAGTTGTTCTCACTTAATCATAATCCTCTGCTTAAAACAATAGAAGACGACCTTGGATGATGGACAAACTTACCACTTTCACTAACAGGACGAATAGCATCAGTAAAAATGAAAATCCTCCCCATATTGAATTACCTATTTGGAAACATCCCAGCTACACCTCCGGACAAATGGTTTCAGACACTAGACTCATTAATGATACACTTTTATTGGAAAAACAAAAAAGCAAAAATCAAACTCTCAACATTACAAAAAAAACAAAGCACAAGGCGGCCTCGAAGCACCAAATTTCATCCACTATCACTTGGCAAATCAACTACAATATCTAGTTAAGTGGACAGGACAAACATACAATAATAACACATGGATTTCTTTGGAACATTCATACTTCAAAAATCTTTCTTTGGCAGACATACCCTCAATGAATACTACTCTCAAAAAACATAACTGCTTCAAGAACACAGTCATTTCAACAACTCTGACAGCCTGGTGGAAAGCTTTAAAATTAACCAATTCTTCCACGGCACCTTGTAAATACACCCCCATCTGGCACAACTCTGACTTTCACATGAATAGTACCCCACTTCACTATTGCACATGGGAACAAAAAGGCATCACTCACCTTCACCACTTATTCCACAACAATAAATTCATAACATTTAGACAACTTATGGAATAGTTCGAAATCAACAACAATAATCGCTTTCAATACTTACAAATCAAATCCATTATCCAAAGCAAGATTAATATAACTAATAATACCCTGGATCCTCCTCAACTATTAGAAAACATAAAGAATATCAAGAAACCAAAGAAACTCATTTCCAAACTATACAAACTTATCCATTCAGACAATATAATACATGCACCACAACTCAAATGGAACACAGATATAGATACACCATCTACATACGAACTCTGGACAGAAATTAGCAAAAAATACATTCTCAATGACATCCAACACTAATCTACAACTTATCCAATACAAAGTTATCCACAGGACACACATCACCCAATACAAGAAATTCAAAATGGGACTAACAGACACAGACACCTGTTCACAATGCACCATGGGAGTCACAGACACTTATTTACATGCACTCTGGGAATGTTCACCAGTTCAGGGTTTTTGGAACACAGTCACACACAAACTCACAGACATCCTGAGCTGCAGAATTCCTCCCTCCCCATCCCTATGTTTACTTGGCATTATTACAACTTTCACCATACCACCTAAATATAAAAACAGTTTGTTGACATCTCTAACTATCGCCAAGAAAATAATTCTACAAAACTGGAAATCAAAACAATAAACATCAAACACTGGTCTAACTCGCTCATCCATCACATTTCAACCTCTCAAATGACAGCATACTTTGAGGATGACATACCGTCTTTCATGGAAACCTGGACACCATTCATAAACCACTTTAATATTGTTTTCAATCAGTCATCAATATCAACAACATAAACTCCACCAATAGACTATTATAACACCATTAACATAGTAATTATGAGAATGCCACGCACACTCCTATACACACCCCCATTCCTCCAAAGACACACACACACACACATACACGACATTATGTAAACTTTATTACAATAATTGCAATCATACCACCACTATTGCTGTATACCACTATTATTGTTATTGTTTTCATTGTATGTACACGTTTCTATTGTTGCTGTCACTACTATTATTGTCATTATTATTGCCTTATTCATTAACTAATTTATTTACTGAATTAATTTGTGGTTCTGATGGAGATAAATAAATGGATGAATATAAACACACATATTAAATATTAAAATAAAGAACATGAATTATTAAATAATAATTTAAATATACATATTATATATATATATATATATATATATATATATATATATATATATATATATATATATATATATATATACAATGATAACAATTATTATTAATAATAAATGTATTATTAATCAATAATAATAATAATTGACAACAAATACATAAAAAGATTAGGGTTAGCAAGGAATGGGCGCGTTGCTAGGGGGTACTGCCCCTTGAGTGCGGGCTCACCAAAACCTTGCCTCTTTTAATGCATTGTACAGGACACGCACGCACACACATTTTACATTTAAATCTAAATAACCAATACCACCATTAGGACCACAAAACTAACATAGAGCAATATTGACCAACCATTGAACACTGAGTATGACAGCAATAATAAAACCTGTTATCGTTATCTTTACTTTTATTATTATTATTAGTATTACTTTATCTCCGCACACACACTCATACACTCACACACACACCCCCACGCACACATATTTACAAAGAAAACCAAGACAGAATAATGCAGGTACCGTACTGTATTGGTTAT